>NW_026530237.1:0-37980 GCF_027887155.1 Malaclemys terrapin pileata | reverse complement strand
GGAGGGACTTTTAATGGTTTAGCGAGCTCGGTTCGTGAGAAAGGCCAACAAATGAGAATGTCATTCCTGATTTGTGCTAGAGATCAATGTTTCAAAGCATCATACTGCAAATGGCATTTTTTGGAAGACATCGGTTTATGAGAAAGACGAAAAATTATTCATTCATTCCTGAGCTGTGCTACTGACAAATGTCACAAGGAGTCATGTTGTGCTACTGATTTGGAAGAGAACGGTTCATGTGCAAGAGGAAAGGTGTGAATTTCATTTCTGAGCTCTGCTAGGGCCAAATTTCTCAAGCTATTACGTTAGACTGTTAATGCTTTGCAAGTGATCGTTTCGTGAGAAAGACGAAAAAGAGAATTTTGTTCCTGATCTGTCCTAGGGCCAAATGTCCCTAAGACTCCTCTTCTGAAAGCCCTGAAGATGCCCTGCTGATTGTTTCGGAGACAGCGAGTCATGAGAAAGAAGAGAAATGCGAATTTCATTCCTGACGGCGCTAGGTATAAATATTTCAAGGAATCATGCTCAAAAAGCCATTACGATAGACTGGACATGATTTCTAAGAGATCGGTTCGTGAGAAAGATGAAAAAGAGAAATTAATTCTTGTTCTCTGCTGGGGACCAATTTCTCAATTAATCATGCTTCGAAAGCAATTAGGATGCACTGCCAATGGTTTGGAAGACATCAGTTCCAGAGAAAGAGAAAAAAAATGACTGACTTATTACTGATCCGTGCTAAGGACAAATGTCTCAAAGACTCCTCATCCAAAAGTCATTGGGCTGCTTGCTTATGGTTTGGAAGAAATCGGTTCATGAGAAAGACGAAAAATGAGGAATTCATTGCTGAGCTGCTTTGGTTACAAATTTCTCAAGGAATCATACTTCTAAAGCCTAATGTACTGCTACTGGTTTGGAAGGACTCGGTTCGGGAGAAAGACGAAACGTGAGAATTTCATTCCTAATCTGAGCTAGCGATCAATTTCTCAAGGAAGCATGCTGCGAAAGGCCTTTGGAGGCACTCTTAATGGTTCGGAAGCCAAAGGTTTATGTGAAAGAAGAAAAATGACAAATTCATTCCTGTTCTGTGCTTACGGATACATTTCTCAAGGACTCATGCTTGAAAAGTCGTTAGCATTGATTGTTTATGGTTTTTGAAGCGCTCAGTTGGTGAGAAATACTAAAAATACGAAATTCATTCCTGAGCTGTGCTTGGGACACATGTCTCAAGGAGTTTTCATCTAAATGCTTTTAGGCTTCACAGCTAGTGGTTTCGAAGTGGTCGGCTGGTGAGAAAGGTGACAAAAGAGACTTTCATTCCTCATCTGTGCTAGAGATCCATTTCTCAAGGACGCATGCTTGAAAAGTCGTTAGGATTGATTGTTAAGGGTTTTGAAGCGCTCAGTTGGTGAGAAATACTAAAAATAGGCAATTCATTCCTGAGCTGGCTTTGGGACACGTGTCTCAAGGATTCTTCATCTAAATACCTTTAGGCTGCACAGCTAGTGGTTTGGAAGAGGTCGGTAGGTGAGAAAGATGAAGAAAGAGAATTTCATTCCTGTGCTGTGCTAGTGAAAAATTTCACAAGGAGTCATGCTTGAAAAGTCACTAGTGTGTACTGCTCCTGATTTGGACAAGATCGCATCGTGAGAGACGACAAATGAGAATTTCCTTGCTGACTGTGCTAAGGAGATGATGCTCAAGGAATGATCCTTGAAAAGCCATTAGGATGAACGGCTAGTGGTTTGGAAGTCATCATTAAAGGAGAAACACTTAAAATGAGAGTCTTCATTCCTGAGTTGTGCTATTAACAAATTACTCTAGGAATCTTTGTGTAAAAGCCATTAAGATGCACTGCTAATGGTTGCGGAGAGCTCCATTCACGCGAAACAGGTGAAGAGGTTGAATGGGACCCTAAAGATGCTGCTGATAACCATTATGGTCCAGTACCCGTAGGACTGGGACAAGTTATTTACCCCACCTGCTGTTCGCAAAGAGGGTAGTGCGCCAGGAATGCACAAGCTTTTCCCCGTATGGGAGGAGTGCCAGGGGACCCCTAGACTTCATGAGGGATGAGTGGGAGGGGTAGACCTCTCCAGGGGGATCATCAATGGTGGAGTATGTACTGATTTCCTGGGAAAAGCTCGTGGAGCTCATGGGCTTGGCTAGAAGAAACCTAGCAAGGACACAGAGGAAGCAGAAGGTCTGGTACGACCGCTCAGCATGTGCCCACCCCTATGCTACCGGGGAGCAGGTGATGGTTCTCATCCCTGTGAAGAGGAACAAGAACTATTGAGTCCTGTGATGTGCTTGGGGCTCAGGTCTCTAGGCAGCTTCATCTAAAAGCCATTAGAAAGCTAGTGTTTAGGAAGAGACCTGTTATTAGAAAGACAAAACAAGATAAATTCCGTCCAGATTTGTGCTATGACAAATTTCTCTTGGAATCTTCATCTAAATGTCATTAGAATGCACTGCTAGTGTTTACAAAGAGAAGTGTAGGGGAGAAAGACAAACAACTCAGCTAATTATTGATCCGTGCTAGGGACAAATGTCTCAAGGAAACCTCGCCTGGAAGACAGGAGGAGGGACTTTTAATGGTTTAGCGAGCTCGGTTCGTGAGAAAGGCCAACAAATGAGAATGTCATTCCTGATTTGTGCTAGAGATCAATGTTTCAAAGCATCATACTGCAAATGGCATTTTTTGGAAGACATCGGTTTATGAGAAAGACGAAAAATTATTCATTCATTCCTGAGCTGTGCTACTGACAAATGTCACAAGGAGTCATGTTGTGCTACTGATTTGGAAGAGAACGGTTCATGTGCAAGAGGAAAGGTGTGAATTTCATTTCTGAGCTCTGCTAGGGCCAAATTTCTCAAGCTATTACGTTAGACTGTTAATGCTTTGCAAGTGATCGTTTCGTGAGAAAGACGAAAAAGAGAATTTTGTTCCTGATCTGTCCTAGGGCCAAATGTCCCTAAGACTCCTCTTCTGAAAGCCCTGAAGATGCCCTGCTGATTGTTTCGGAGACAGCGAGTCATGAGAAAGAAGAGAAATGCGAATTTCATTCCTGACGGCGCTAGGTATAAATATTTCAAGGAATCATGCTCAAAAAGCCATTACGATAGACTGGACATGATTTCTAAGAGATCGGTTCGTGAGAAAGATGAAAAAGAGAAATTAATTCTTGTTCTCTGCTGGGGACCAATTTCTCAATTAATCATGCTTCGAAAGCAATTAGGATGCACTGCCAATGGTTTGGAAGACATCAGTTCCAGAGAAAGAGAAAAAAAATGACTGACTTATTACTGATCCGTGCTAAGGACAAATGTCTCAAAGACTCCTCATCCAAAAGTCATTGGGCTGCTTGCTTATGGTTTGGAAGAAATCGGTTCATGAGAAAGACGAAAAATGAGGAATTCATTGCTGAGCTGCTTTGGTTACAAATTTCTCAAGGAATCATACTTCTAAAGCCTAATGTACTGCTACTGGTTTGGAAGGACTCGGTTCGGGAGAAAGACGAAACGTGAGAATTTCATTCCTAATCTGAGCTAGCGATCAATTTCTCAAGGAAGCATGCTGCGAAAGGCCTTTGGAGGCACTCTTAATGGTTCGGAAGCCAAAGGTTTATGTGAAAGAAGAAAAATGACAAATTCATTCCTGTTCTGTGCTTACGGATACATTTCTCAAGGACTCATGCTTGAAAAGTCGTTAGCATTGATTGTTTATGGTTTTTGAAGCGCTCAGTTGGTGAGAAATACTAAAAATACGAAATTCATTCCTGAGCTGTGCTTGGGACACATGTCTCAAGGAGTTTTCATCTAAATGCTTTTAGGCTTCACAGCTAGTGGTTTCGAAGTGGTCGGCTGGTGAGAAAGGTGACAAAAGAGACTTTCATTCCTCATCTGTGCTAGAGATCCATTTCTCAAGGACGCATGCTTGAAAAGTCGTTAGGATTGATTGTTAAGGGTTTTGAAGCGCTCAGTTGGTGAGAAATACTAAAAATAGGCAATTCATTCCTGAGCTGGCTTTGGGACACGTGTCTCAAGGATTCTTCATCTAAATACCTTTAGGCTGCACAGCTAGTGGTTTGGAAGAGGTCGGTAGGTGAGAAAGATGAAGAAAGAGAATTTCATTCCTGTGCTGTGCTAGTGAAAAATTTCACAAGGAGTCATGCTTGAAAAGTCACTAGTGTGTACTGCTCCTGATTTGGACAAGATCGCATCGTGAGAGACGACAAATGAGAATTTCCTTGCTGACTGTGCTAAGGAGATGATGCTCAAGGAATGATCCTTGAAAAGCCATTAGGATGAACGGCTAGTGGTTTGGAAGTCATCATTAAAGGAGAAACACTTAAAATGAGAGTCTTCATTCCTGAGTTGTGCTATTAACAAATTACTCTAGGAATCTTTGTGTAAAAGCCATTAAGATGCACTGCTAATGGTTGCGGAGAGCTCCATTCACGCGAAACAGGTGAAGAGGTTGAATGGGACCCTAAAGATGCTGCTGATAACCATTATGGTCCAGTACCCGTAGGACTGGGACAAGTTATTTACCCCACCTGCTGTTCGCAAAGAGGGTAGTGCGCCAGGAATGCACAAGCTTTTCCCCGTATGGGAGGAGTGCCAGGGGACCCCTAGACTTCATGAGGGATGAGTGGGAGGGGTAGACCTCTCCAGGGGGATCATCAATGGTGGAGTATGTACTGATTTCCTGGGAAAAGCTCGTGGAGCTCATGGGCTTGGCTAGAAGAAACCTAGCAAGGACACAGAGGAAGCAGAAGGTCTGGTACGACCGCTCAGCATGTGCCCACCCCTATGCTACCGGGGAGCAGGTGATGGTTCTCATCCCTGTGAAGAGGAACAAGAACTATTGAGTCCTGTGATGTGCTTGGGGCTCAGGTCTCTAGGCAGCTTCATCTAAAAGCCATTAGAAAGCTAGTGTTTAGGAAGAGACCTGTTATTAGAAAGACAAAACAAGATAAATTCCGTCCAGATTTGTGCTATGACAAATTTCTCTTGGAATCTTCATCTAAATGTCATTAGAATGCACTGCTAGTGTTTACAAAGAGAAGTGTAGGGGAGAAAGACAAACAACTCAGCTAATTATTGATCCGTGCTAGGGACAAATGTCTCAAGGAAACCTCGCCTGGAAGACAGGAGGAGGGACTTTTAATGGTTTAGCGAGCTCGGTTCGTGAGAAAGGCCAACAAATGAGAATGTCATTCCTGATTTGTGCTAGAGATCAATGTTTCAAAGCATCATACTGCAAATGGCATTTTTTGGAAGACATCGGTTTATGAGAAAGACGAAAAATTATTCATTCATTCCTGAGCTGTGCTACTGACAAATGTCACAAGGAGTCATGTTGTGCTACTGATTTGGAAGAGAACGGTTCATGTGCAAGAGGAAAGGTGTGAATTTCATTTCTGAGCTCTGCTAGGGCCAAATTTCTCAAGCTATTACGTTAGACTGTTAATGCTTTGCAAGTGATCGTTTCGTGAGAAAGACGAAAAAGAGAATTTTGTTCCTGATCTGTCCTAGGGCCAAATGTCCCTAAGACTCCTCTTCTGAAAGCCCTGAAGATGCCCTGCTGATTGTTTCGGAGACAGCGAGTCATGAGAAAGAAGAGAAATGCGAATTTCATTCCTGACGGCGCTAGGTATAAATATTTCAAGGAATCATGCTCAAAAAGCCATTACGATAGACTGGACATGATTTCTAAGAGATCGGTTCGTGAGAAAGATGAAAAAGAGAAATTAATTCTTGTTCTCTGCTGGGGACCAATTTCTCAATTAATCATGCTTCGAAAGCAATTAGGATGCACTGCCAATGGTTTGGAAGACATCAGTTCCAGAGAAAGAGAAAAAAAATGACTGACTTATTACTGATCCGTGCTAAGGACAAATGTCTCAAAGACTCCTCATCCAAAAGTCATTGGGCTGCTTGCTTATGGTTTGGAAGAAATCGGTTCATGAGAAAGACGAAAAATGAGGAATTCATTGCTGAGCTGCTTTGGTTACAAATTTCTCAAGGAATCATACTTCTAAAGCCTAATGTACTGCTACTGGTTTGGAAGGACTCGGTTCGGGAGAAAGACGAAACGTGAGAATTTCATTCCTAATCTGAGCTAGCGATCAATTTCTCAAGGAAGCATGCTGCGAAAGGCCTTTGGAGGCACTCTTAATGGTTCGGAAGCCAAAGGTTTATGTGAAAGAAGAAAAATGACAAATTCATTCCTGTTCTGTGCTTACGGATACATTTCTCAAGGACTCATGCTTGAAAAGTCGTTAGCATTGATTGTTTATGGTTTTTGAAGCGCTCAGTTGGTGAGAAATACTAAAAATACGAAATTCATTCCTGAGCTGTGCTTGGGACACATGTCTCAAGGAGTTTTCATCTAAATGCTTTTAGGCTTCACAGCTAGTGGTTTCGAAGTGGTCGGCTGGTGAGAAAGGTGACAAAAGAGACTTTCATTCCTCATCTGTGCTAGAGATCCATTTCTCAAGGACGCATGCTTGAAAAGTCGTTAGGATTGATTGTTAAGGGTTTTGAAGCGCTCAGTTGGTGAGAAATACTAAAAATAGGCAATTCATTCCTGAGCTGGCTTTGGGACACGTGTCTCAAGGATTCTTCATCTAAATACCTTTAGGCTGCACAGCTAGTGGTTTGGAAGAGGTCGGTAGGTGAGAAAGATGAAGAAAGAGAATTTCATTCCTGTGCTGTGCTAGTGAAAAATTTCACAAGGAGTCATGCTTGAAAAGTCACTAGTGTGTACTGCTCCTGATTTGGACAAGATCGCATCGTGAGAGACGACAAATGAGAATTTCCTTGCTGACTGTGCTAAGGAGATGATGCTCAAGGAATGATCCTTGAAAAGCCATTAGGATGAACGGCTAGTGGTTTGGAAGTCATCATTAAAGGAGAAACACTTAAAATGAGAGTCTTCATTCCTGAGTTGTGCTATTAACAAATTACTCTAGGAATCTTTGTGTAAAAGCCATTAAGATGCACTGCTAATGGTTGCGGAGAGCTCCATTCACGCGAAACAGGTGAAGAGGTTGAATGGGACCCTAAAGATGCTGCTGATAACCATTATGGTCCAGTACCCGTAGGACTGGGACAAGTTATTTACCCCACCTGCTGTTCGCAAAGAGGGTAGTGCGCCAGGAATGCACAAGCTTTTCCCCGTATGGGAGGAGTGCCAGGGGACCCCTAGACTTCATGAGGGATGAGTGGGAGGGGTAGACCTCTCCAGGGGGATCATCAATGGTGGAGTATGTACTGATTTCCTGGGAAAAGCTCGTGGAGCTCATGGGCTTGGCTAGAAGAAACCTAGCAAGGACACAGAGGAAGCAGAAGGTCTGGTACGACCGCTCAGCATGTGCCCACCCCTATGCTACCGGGGAGCAGGTGATGGTTCTCATCCCTGTGAAGAGGAACAAGAACTATTGAGTCCTGTGATGTGCTTGGGGCTCAGGTCTCTAGGCAGCTTCATCTAAAAGCCATTAGAAAGCTAGTGTTTAGGAAGAGACCTGTTATTAGAAAGACAAAACAAGATAAATTCCGTCCAGATTTGTGCTATGACAAATTTCTCTTGGAATCTTCATCTAAATGTCATTAGAATGCACTGCTAGTGTTTACAAAGAGAAGTGTAGGGGAGAAAGACAAACAACTCAGCTAATTATTGATCCGTGCTAGGGACAAATGTCTCAAGGAAACCTCGCCTGGAAGACAGGAGGAGGGACTTTTAATGGTTTAGCGAGCTCGGTTCGTGAGAAAGGCCAACAAATGAGAATGTCATTCCTGATTTGTGCTAGAGATCAATGTTTCAAAGCATCATACTGCAAATGGCATTTTTTGGAAGACATCGGTTTATGAGAAAGACGAAAAATTATTCATTCATTCCTGAGCTGTGCTACTGACAAATGTCACAAGGAGTCATGTTGTGCTACTGATTTGGAAGAGAACGGTTCATGTGCAAGAGGAAAGGTGTGAATTTCATTTCTGAGCTCTGCTAGGGCCAAATTTCTCAAGCTATTACGTTAGACTGTTAATGCTTTGCAAGTGATCGTTTCGTGAGAAAGACGAAAAAGAGAATTTTGTTCCTGATCTGTCCTAGGGCCAAATGTCCCTAAGACTCCTCTTCTGAAAGCCCTGAAGATGCCCTGCTGATTGTTTCGGAGACAGCGAGTCATGAGAAAGAAGAGAAATGCGAATTTCATTCCTGACGGCGCTAGGTATAAATATTTCAAGGAATCATGCTCAAAAAGCCATTACGATAGACTGGACATGATTTCTAAGAGATCGGTTCGTGAGAAAGATGAAAAAGAGAAATTAATTCTTGTTCTCTGCTGGGGACCAATTTCTCAATTAATCATGCTTCGAAAGCAATTAGGATGCACTGCCAATGGTTTGGAAGACATCAGTTCCAGAGAAAGAGAAAAAAAATGACTCTTATTACTGATCCGTGCTAAGGACAAATGTCTCAAAGACTCCTCATCCAAAAGTCATTGGGCTGCTTGCTTATGGTTTGGAAGAAATCGGTTCATGAGAAAGACGAAAAATGAGGAATTCATTGCTGAGCTGCTTTGGTTACAAATTTCTCAAGGAATCATACTTCTAAAGCCTAATGTACTGCTACTGGTTTGGAAGAACTCGGTTCGGGAGAAAGACGAAACGTGAGAATTTCATTCCTAATCTGAGCTAGCGATCAATTTCTCAAGGAAGCATGCTGCGAAACGCCTTTGGAGGCACTCTTAATGGTTCGGAAGCCATAGGTTTATGAGAAAGAAGAAAAATGACAAATTCATTCCTGTTCTGTGCTTACGGATACATTTCTCAAGGACTCATGCTTGAAAAGTCGTTAGCATTGATTGTTTATGGTTTTTGAAGCGCTCAGTTGGTGAGAAATACTAAAAATACGAAATTCATTCCTGAGCTGTGCTTGGGACACATGTCTCAAGGAGTTTTCATCTAAATGCTTTTAGGCTTCACAGCTAGTGGTTTCGAAGTGGTCGGCTGGTGAGAAAGGTGACAAAAGAGACTTTCATTCCTCATCTGTGCTAGAGATCCATTTCTCAAGGACGCATGCTTGAAAAGTCGTTAGGATTGATTGTTAAGGGTTTTGAAGCGCTCAGTTGGTGAGAAATACTAAAAATAGGCAATTCGTTCCTGAGCTGGCTTTGGGACACGTGTCTCAAGGATTCTTCATCTAAATACCTTTAGGCTGCACAGCTAGTGGTTTGGAAGAGGTCGGTAGGTGAGAAAGATGAAGAAAGAGAATTTCATTCCTGTGCTGTGCTAGTGAAAAATTTCACAAGGAGTCATGCTTGAAAAGTCACTAGTGTGTACTGCTCCTGATTTGGACAAGATCGCATCGTGAGAGACGACAAATGAGAATTTCCTTGCTGACTGTGCTAAGGAGATGATGCTCAAGGAATGATCCTTGAAAAGCCATTAGGATGAACGGCTAGTGGTTTGGAAGTCATCATTAAAGGAGAAACACTTAAAATGAGAGTCTTCATTCCTGAGTTGTGCTATTAACAAATTACTCTAGGAATCTTTGTGTAAAAGCCATTAAGATGCACTGCTAATGGTTGCGGAGAGCTCCATTCACGCGAAACAGGTGAAGAGGTTGAATGGGACCCTAAAGATGCTGCTGATAACCATTATGGTCCAGTACCCGTAGGACTGGGACAAGTTATTTACCCCACCTGCTGTTCGCAAAGAGGGTAGTGCGCCAGGAATGCACAAGCTTTTCCCCGTATGGGAGGAGTGCCAGGGGACCCCTAGACTTCATGAGGGATGAGTGGGAGGGGTAGACCTCTCCAGGGGGATCATCAATGGTGGAGTATGTACTGATTTCCTGGGAAAAGCTCGTGGAGCTCATGGGCTTGGCTAGAAGAAACCTAGCAAGGACACAGAGGAAGCAGAAGGTCTGGTACGACCGCTCAGCATGTGCCCACCCCTATGCTACCGGGGAGCAGGTGATGGTTCTCATCCCTGTGAAGAGGAACAAGAACTATTGAGTCCTGTGATGTGCTTGGGGCTCAGGTCTCTAGGCAGCTTCATCTAAAAGCCATTAGAAAGCTAGTGTTTAGGAAGAGACCTGTTATTAGAAAGACAAAACAAGATAAATTCCGTCCAGATTTGTGCTATGACAAATTTCTCTTGGAATCTTCATCTAAATGTCATTAGAATGCACTGCTAGTGTTTACAAAGAGAAGTGTAGGGGAGAAAGACAAACAACTCAGCTAATTATTGATCCGTGCTAGGGACAAATGTCTCAAGGAAACCTCGCCTGGAAGACAGGAGGAGGGACTTTTAATGGTTTAGCGAGCTCGGTTCGTGAGAAAGGCCAACAAATGAGAATGTCATTCCTGATTTGTGCTAGAGATCAATGTTTCAAAGCATCATACTGCAAATGGCATTTTTTGGAAGACATCGGTTTATGAGAAAGACGAAAAATTATTCATTCATTCCTGAGCTGTGCTACTGACAAATGTCACAAGGAGTCATGTTGTGCTACTGATTTGGAAGAGAACGGTTCATGTGCAAGAGGAAAGGTGTGAATTTCATTTCTGAGCTCTGCTAGGGCCAAATTTCTCAAGCTATTACGTTAGACTGTTAATGCTTTGCAAGTGATCGTTTCGTGAGAAAGACGAAAAAGAGAATTTTGTTCCTGATCTGTCCTAGGGCCAAATGTCCCTAAGACTCCTCTTCTGAAAGCCCTGAAGATGCCCTGCTGATTGTTTCGGAGACAGCGAGTCATGAGAAAGAAGAGAAATGCGAATTTCATTCCTGACGGCGCTAGGTATAAATATTTCAAGGAATCATGCTCAAAAAGCCATTACGATAGACTGGACATGATTTCTAAGAGATCGGTTCGTGAGAAAGATGAAAAAGAGAAATTAATTCTTGTTCTCTGCTGGGGACCAATTTCTCAATTAATCATGCTTCGAAAGCAATTAGGATGCACTGCCAATGGTTTGGAAGACATCAGTTCCAGAGAAAGAGAAAAAAAATGACTGACTTATTACTGATCCGTGCTAAGGACAAATGTCTCAAAGACTCCTCATCCAAAAGTCATTGGGCTGCTTGCTTATGGTTTGGAAGAAATCGGTTCATGAGAAAGACGAAAAATGAGGAATTCATTGCTGAGCTGCTTTGGTTACAAATTTCTCAAGGAATCATGCTTCTAAAGCCTAATGTACTGCTACTGGTTTGGAAGGACTCGGTTCGGGAGAAAGACGAAACGTGAGAATTTCATTCCTAATCTGAGCTAGCGATCAATTTCTCAAGGAAGCATGCTGCGAAAGGCCTTTGGAGGCACTCTTAATGGTTCGGAAGCCAAAGGTTTATGTGAAAGAAGAAAAATGACAAATTCATTCCTGTTCTGTGCTTACGGATACATTTCTCAAGGACTCATGCTTGAAAAGTCGTTAGCATTGATTGTTTATGGTTTTTGAAGCGCTCAGTTGGTGAGAAATACTAAAAATACGAAATTCATTCCTGAGCTGTGCTTGGGACACATGTCTCAAGGAGTTTTCATCTAAATGCTTTTAGGCTTCACAGCTAGTGGTTTCGAAGTGGTCGGCTGGTGAGAAAGGTGACAAAAGAGACTTTCATTCCTCATCTGTGCTAGAGATCCATTTCTCAAGGACGCATGCTTGAAAAGTCGTTAGGATTGATTGTTAAGGGTTTTGAAGCGCTCAGTTGGTGAGAAATACTAAAAATAGGCAATTCATTCCTGAGCTGGCTTTGGGACACGTGTCTCAAGGATTCTTCATCTAAATACCTTTAGGCTGCACAGCTAGTGGTTTGGAAGAGGTCGGTAGGTGAGAAAGATGAAGAAAGAGAATTTCATTCCTGTGCTGTGCTAGTGAAAAATTTCACAAGGAGTCATGCTTGAAAAGTCACTAGTGTGTACTGCTCCTGATTTGGACAAGATCGCATCGTGAGAGACGACAAATGAGAATTTCCTTGCTGACTGTGCTAAGGAGATGATGCTCAAGGAATGATCCTTGAAAAGCCATTAGGATGAACGGCTAGTGGTTTGGAAGTCATCATTAAAGGAGAAACACTTAAAATGAGAGTCTTCATTCCTGAGTTGTGCTATTAACAAATTACTCTAGGAATCTTTGTGTAAAAGCCATTAAGATGCACTGCTAATGGTTGCGGAGAGCTCCATTCACGCGAAACAGGTGAAGAGGTTGAATGGGACCCTAAAGATGCTGCTGATAACCATTATGGTCCAGTACCCGTAGGACTGGGACAAGTTATTTACCCCACCTGCTGTTCGCAAAGAGGGTAGTGCGCCAGGAATGCACAAGCTTTTCCCCGTATGGGAGGAGTGCCAGGGGACCCCTAGACTTCATGAGGGATGAGTGGGAGGGGTAGACCTCTCCAGGGGGATCATCAATGGTGGAGTATGTACTGATTTCCTGGGAAAAGCTCGTGGAGCTCATGGGCTTGGCTAGAAGAAACCTAGCAAGGACACAGAGGAAGCAGAAGGTCTGGTACGACCGCTCAGCATGTGCCCACCCCTATGCTACCGGGGAGCAGGTGATGGTTCTCATCCCTGTGAAGAGGAACAAGAACTATTGAGTCCTGTGATGTGCTTGGGGCTCAGGTCTCTAGGCAGCTTCATCTAAAAGCCATTAGAAAGCTAGTGTTTAGGAAGAGACCTGTTATTAGAAAGACAAAACAAGATAAATTCCGTCCAGATTTGTGCTATGACAAATTTCTCTTGGAATCTTCATCTAAATGTCATTAGAATGCACTGCTAGTGTTTACAAAGAGAAGTGTAGGGGAGAAAGACAAACAACTCAGCTAATTATTGATCCGTGCTAGGGACAAATGTCTCAAGGAAACCTCGCCTGGAAGACAGGAGGAGGGACTTTTAATGGTTTAGCGAGCTCGGTTCGTGAGAAAGGCCAACAAATGAGAATGTCATTCCTGATTTGTGCTAGAGATCAATGTTTCAAAGCATCATACTGCAAATGGCATTTTTTGGAAGACATCGGTTTATGAGAAAGACGAAAAATTATTCATTCATTCCTGAGCTGTGCTACTGACAAATGTCACAAGGAGTCATGTTGTGCTACTGATTTGGAAGAGAACGGTTCATGTGCAAGAGGAAAGGTGTGAATTTCATTTCTGAGCTCTGCTAGGGCCAAATTTCTCAAGCTATTACGTTAGACTGTTAATGCTTTGCAAGTGATCGTTTCGTGAGAAAGACGAAAAAGAGAATTTTGTTCCTGATCTGTCCTAGGGCCAAATGTCCCTAAGACTCCTCTTCTGAAAGCCCTGAAGATGCCCTGCTGATTGTTTCGGAGACAGCGAGTCATGAGAAAGAAGAGAAATGCGAATTTCATTCCTGACGGCGCTAGGTATAAATATTTCAAGGAATCATGCTCAAAAAGCCATTACGATAGACTGGACATGATTTCTAAGAGATCGGTTCGTGAGAAAGATGAAAAAGAGAAATTAATTCTTGTTCTCTGCTGGGGACCAATTTCTCAATTAATCATGCTTCGAAAGCAATTAGGATGCACTGCCAATGGTTTGGAAGACATCAGTTCCAGAGAAAGAGAAAAAAAATGACTCTTATTACTGATCCGTGCTAAGGACAAATGTCTCAAAGACTCCTCATCCAAAAGTCATTGGGCTGCTTGCTTATGGTTTGGAAGAAATCGGTTCATGAGAAAGACGAAAAATGAGGAATTCATTGCTGAGCTGCTTTGGTTACAAATTTCTCAAGGAATCATACTTCTAAAGCCTAATGTACTGCTACTGGTTTGGAAGAACTCGGTTCGGGAGAAAGACGAAACGTGAGAATTTCATTCCTAATCTGAGCTAGCGATCAACTTCTCAAGGAAGCATGCTGCGAAACGCCTTTGGAGGCACTCTTAATGGTTCGGAAGCCATAGGTTTATGAGAAAGAAGAAAAATGACAAATTCATTCCTGTTCTGTGCTTACGGATACATTTCTCAAGGACTCATGCTTGAAAAGTCGTTAGCATTGATTGTTTATGGTTTTTGAAGCGCTCAGTTGGTGAGAAATACTAAAAATACGAAATTCATTCCTGAGCTGTGCTTGGGACACATGTCTCAATGAGTTTTCATCTAAATGCTTTTAGGCTTCACAGCTAGTGGTTTCGAAGTGGTCGGCTGGTGAGAAAGGTGACAAAAGAGACTTTCATTCCTCATCTGTGCTAGAGATCCATTTCTCAAGGACGCATGCTTGAAAAGTCGTTAGGATTGATTGTTAAGGGTTTTGAAGCGCTCAGTTGGTGAGAAATACTAAAAATAGGCAATTCGTTCCTGAGCTGGCTTTGGGACACGTGTCTCAAGGATTCTTCATCTAAATACCTTTAGGCTGCACAGCTAGTGGTTTGGAAGAGGTCGGTAGGTGAGAAAGATGAAGAAAGAGAATTTCATTCCTGTGCTGTGCTAGTGAAAAATTTCACAAGGAGTCATGCTTGAAAAGTCACTAGTGTGTACTGCTCCTGATTTGGACAAGATCGCATCGTGAGAGACGACAAATGAGAATTTCCTTGCTGACTGTGCTAAGGAGATGATGCTCAAGGAATGATCCTTGAAAAGCCATTAGGATGAACGGCTAGTGGTTTGGAAGTCATCATTAAAGGAGAAACACTTAAAATGAGAGTCTTCATTCCTGAGTTGTGCTATTAACAAATTACTCTAGGAATCTTTGTGTAAAAGCCATTAAGATGCACTGCTAATGGTTGCGGAGAGCTCCATTCACGCGAAACAGGTGAAGAGGTTGAATGGGACCCTAAAGATGCTGCTGATAACCATTATGGTCCAGTACCCGTAGGACTGGGACAAGTTATTTACCCCACCTGCTGTTCGCAAAGAGGGTAGTGCGCCAGGAATGCACAAGCTTTTCCCCGTATGGGAGGAGTGCCAGGGGACCCCTAGACTTCATGAGGGATGAGTGGGAGGGGTAGACCTCTCCAGGGGGATCATCAATGGTGGAGTATGTACTGATTTCCTGGGAAAAGCTCGTGGAGCTCATGGGCTTGGCTAGAAGAAACCTAGCAAGGACACAGAGGAAGCAGAAGGTCTGGTACGACCGCTCAGCATGTGCCCACCCCTATGCTACCGGGGAGCAGGTGATGGTTCTCATCCCTGTGAAGAGGAACAAGAACTATTGAGTCCTGTGATGTGCTTGGGGCTCAGGTCTCTAGGCAGCTTCATCTAAAAGCCATTAGAAAGCTAGTGTTTAGGAAGAGACCTGTTATTAGAAAGACAAAACAAGATAAATTCCGTCCAGATTTGTGCTATGACAAATTTCTCTTGGAATCTTCATCTAAATGTCATTAGAATGCACTGCTAGTGTTTACAAAGAGAAGTGTAGGGGAGAAAGACAAACAACTCAGCTAATTATTGATCCGTGCTAGGGACAAATGTCTCAAGGAAACCTCGCCTGGAAGACAGGAGGAGGGACTTTTAATGGTTTAGCGAGCTCGGTTCGTGAGAAAGGCCAACAAATGAGAATGTCATTCCTGATTTGTGCTAGAGATCAATGTTTCAAAGCATCATACTGCAAATGGCATTTTTTGGAAGACATCGGTTTATGAGAAAGACGAAAAATTATTCATTCATTCCTGAGCTGTGCTACTGACAAATGTCACAAGGAGTCATGTTGTGCTACTGATTTGGAAGAGAACGGTTCATGTGCAAGAGGAAAGGTGTGAATTTCATTTCTGAGCTCTGCTAGGGCCAAATTTCTCAAGCTATTACGTTAGACTGTTAATGCTTTGCAAGTGATCGTTTCGTGAGAAAGACGAAAAAGAGAATTTTGTTCCTGATCTGTCCTAGGGCCAAATGTCCCTAAGACTCCTCTTCTGAAAGCCCTGAAGATGCCCTGCTGATTGTTTCGGAGACAGCGAGTCATGAGAAAGAAGAGAAATGCGAATTTCATTCCTGACGGCGCTAGGTATAAATATTTCAAGGAATCATGCTCAAAAAGCCATTACGATAGACTGGACATGATTTCTAAGAGATCGGTTCGTGAGAAAGATGAAAAAGAGAAATTAATTCTTGTTCTCTGCTGGGGACCAATTTCTCAATTAATCATGCTTCGAAAGCAATTAGGATGCACTGCCAATGGTTTGGAAGACATCAGTTCCAGAGAAAGAGAAAAAAAATGACTGACTTATTACTGATCCGTGCTAAGGACAAATGTCTCAAAGACTCCTCATCCAAAAGTCATTGGGCTGCTTGCTTATGGTTTGGAAGAAATCGGTTCATGAGAAAGACGAAAAATGAGGAATTCATTGCTGAGCTGCTTTGGTTACAAATTTCTCAAGGAATCATACTTCTAAAGCCTAATGTACTGCTACTGGTTTGGAAGGACTCGGTTCGGGAGAAAGACGAAACGTGAGAATTTCATTCCTAATCTGAGCTAGCGATCAATTTCTCAAGGAAGCATGCTGCGAAAGGCCTTTGGAGGCACTCTTAATGGTTCGGAAGCCAAAGGTTTATGTGAAAGAAGAAAAATGACAAATTCATTCCTGTTCTGTGCTTACGGATACATTTCTCAAGGACTCATGCTTGAAAAGTCGTTAGCATTGATTGTTTATGGTTTTTGAAGCGCTCAGTTGGTGAGAAATACTAAAAATACGAAATTCATTCCTGAGCTGTGCTTGGGACACATGTCTCAAGGAGTTTTCATCTAAATGCTTTTAGGCTTCACAGCTAGTGGTTTCGAAGTGGTCGGCTGGTGAGAAAGGTGACAAAAGAGACTTTCATTCCTCATCTGTGCTAGAGATCCATTTCTCAAGGACGCATGCTTGAAAAGTCGTTAGGATTGATTGTTAAGGGTTTTGAAGCGCTCAGTTGGTGAGAAATACTAAAAATAGGCAATTCATTCCTGAGCTGGCTTTGGGACACGTGTCTCAAGGATTCTTCATCTAAATACCTTTAGGCTGCACAGCTAGTGGTTTGGAAGAGGTCGGTAGGTGAGAAAGATGAAGAAAGAGAATTTCATTCCTGTGCTGTGCTAGTGAAAAATTTCACAAGGAGTCATGCTTGAAAAGTCACTAGTGTGTACTGCTCCTGATTTGGACAAGATCGCATCGTGAGAGACGACAAATGAGAATTTCCTTGCTGACTGTGCTAAGGAGATGATGCTCAAGGAATGATCCTTGAAAAGCCATTAGGATGAACGGCTAGTGGTTTGGAAGTCATCATTAAAGGAGAAACACTTAAAATGAGAGTCTTCATTCCTGAGTTGTGCTATTAACAAATTACTCTAGGAATCTTTGTGTAAAAGCCATTAAGATGCACTGCTAATGGTTGCGGAGAGCTCCATTCACGCGAAACAGGTGAAGAGGTTGAATGGGACCCTAAAGATGCTGCTGATAACCATTATGGTCCAGTACCCGTAGGACTGGGACAAGTTATTTACCCCACCTGCTGTTCGCAAAGAGGGTAGTGCGCCAGGAATGCACAAGCTTTTCCCCGTATGGGAGGAGTGCCAGGGGACCCCTAGACTTCATGAGGGATGAGTGGGAGGGGTAGACCTCTCCAGGGGGATCATCAATGGTGGAGTATGTACTGATTTCCTGGGAAAAGCTCGTGGAGCTCATGGGCTTGGCTAGAAGAAACCTAGCAAGGACACAGAGGAAGCAGAAGGTCTGGTACGACCGCTCAGCATGTGCCCACCCCTATGCTACCGGGGAGCAGGTGATGGTTCTCATCCCTGTGAAGAGGAACAAGAACTATTGAGTCCTGTGATGTGCTTGGGGCTCAGGTCTCTAGGCAGCTTCATCTAAAAGCCATTAGAAAGCTAGTGTTTAGGAAGAGACCTGTTATTAGAAAGACAAAACAAGATAAATTCCGTCCAGATTTGTGCTATGACAAATTTCTCTTGGAATCTTCATCTAAATGTCATTAGAATGCACTGCTAGTGTTTACAAAGAGAAGTGTAGGGGAGAAAGACAAACAACTCAGCTAATTATTGATCCGTGCTAGGGACAAATGTCTCAAGGAAACCTCGCCTGGAAGACAGGAGGAGGGACTTTTAATGGTTTAGCGAGCTCGGTTCGTGAGAAAGGCCAACAAATGAGAATGTCATTCCTGATTTGTGCTAGAGATCAATGTTTCAAAGCATCATACTGCAAATGGCATTTTTTGGAAGACATCGGTTTATGAGAAAGACGAAAAATTATTCATTCATTCCTGAGCTGTGCTACTGACAAATGTCACAAGGAGTCATGTTGTGCTACTGATTTGGAAGAGAACGGTTCATGTGCAAGAGGAAAGGTGTGAATTTCATTTCTGAGCTCTGCTAGGGCCAAATTTCTCAAGCTATTACGTTAGACTGTTAATGCTTTGCAAGTGATCGTTTCGTGAGAAAGACGAAAAAGAGAATTTTGTTCCTGATCTGTCCTAGGGCCAAATGTCCCTAAGACTCCTCTTCTGAAAGCCCTGAAGATGCCCTGCTGATTGTTTCGGAGACAGCGAGTCATGAGAAAGAAGAGAAATGCGAATTTCATTCCTGACGGCGCTAGGTATAAATATTTCAAGGAATCATGCTCAAAAAGCCATTACGATAGACTGGACATGATTTCTAAGAGATCGGTTCGTGAGAAAGATGAAAAAGAGAAATTAATTCTTGTTCTCTGCTGGGGACCAATTTCTCAATTAATCATGCTTCGAAAGCAATTAGGATGCACTGCCAATGGTTTGGAAGACATCAGTTCCAGAGAAAGAGAAAAAAAATGACTGACTTATTACTGATCCGTGCTAAGGACAAATGTCTCAAAGACTCCTCATCCAAAAGTCATTGGGCTGCTTGCTTATGGTTTGGAAGAAATCGGTTCATGAGAAAGACGAAAAATGAGGAATTCATTGCTGAGCTGCTTTGGTTACAAATTTCTCAAGGAATCATACTTCTAAAGCCTAATGTACTGCTACTGGTTTGGAAGGACTCGGTTCGGGAGAAAGACGAAACGTGAGAATTTCATTCCTAATCTGAGCTAGCGATCAATTTCTCAAGGAAGCATGCTGCGAAAGGCCTTTGGAGGCACTCTTAATGGTTCGGAAGCCAAAGGTTTATGTGAAAGAAGAAAAATGACAAATTCATTCCTGTTCTGTGCTTACGGATACATTTCTCAAGGACTCATGCTTGAAAAGTCGTTAGCATTGATTGTTTATGGTTTTTGAAGCGCTCAGTTGGTGAGAAATACTAAAAATACGAAATTCATTCCTGAGCTGTGCTTGGGACACATGTCTCAAGGAGTTTTCATCTAAATGCTTTTAGGCTTCACAGCTAGTGGTTTCGAAGTGGTCGGCTGGTGAGAAAGGTGACAAAAGAGACTTTCATTCCTCATCTGTGCTAGAGATCCATTTCTCAAGGACGCATGCTTGAAAAGTCGTTAGGATTGATTGTTAAGGGTTTTGAAGCGCTCAGTTGGTGAGAAATACTAAAAATAGGCAATTCATTCCTGAGCTGGCTTTGGGACACGTGTCTCAAGGATTCTTCATCTAAATACCTTTAGGCTGCACAGCTAGTGGTTTGGAAGAGGTCGGTAGGTGAGAAAGATGAAGAAAGAGAATTTCATTCCTGTGCTGTGCTAGTGAAAAATTTCACAAGGAGTCATGCTTGAAAAGTCACTAGTGTGTACTGCTCCTGATTTGGACAAGATCGCATCGTGAGAGACGACAAATGAGAATTTCCTTGCTGACTGTGCTAAGGAGATGATGCTCAAGGAATGATCCTTGAAAAGCCATTAGGATGAACGGCTAGTGGTTTGGAAGTCATCATTAAAGGAGAAACACTTAAAATGAGAGTCTTCATTCCTGAGTTGTGCTATTAACAAATTACTCTAGGAATCTTTGTGTAAAAGCCATTAAGATGCACTGCTAATGGTTGCGGAGAGCTCCATTCACGCGAAACAGGTGAAGAGGTTGAATGGGACCCTAAAGATGCTGCTGATAACCATTATGGTCCAGTACCCGTAGGACTGGGACAAGTTATTTACCCCACCTGCTGTTCGCAAAGAGGGTAGTGCGCCAGGAATGCACAAGCTTTTCCCCGTATGGGAGGAGTGCCAGGGGACCCCTAGACTTCATGAGGGATGAGTGGGAGGGGTAGACCTCTCCAGGGGGATCATCAATGGTGGAGTATGTACTGATTTCCTGGGAAAAGCTCGTGGAGCTCATGGGCTTGGCTAGAAGAAACCTAGCAAGGACACAGAGGAAGCAGAAGGTCTGGTACGACCGCTCAGCATGTGCCCACCCCTATGCTACCGGGGAGCAGGTGATGGTTCTCATCCCTGTGAAGAGGAACAAGAACTATTGAGTCCTGTGATGTGCTTGGGGCTCAGGTCTCTAGGCAGCTTCATCTAAAAGCCATTAGAAAGCTAGTGTTTAGGAAGAGACCTGTTATTAGAAAGACAAAACAAGATAAATTCCGTCCAGATTTGTGCTATGACAAATTTCTCTTGGAATCTTCATCTAAATGTCATTAGAATGCACTGCTAGTGTTTACAAAGAGAAGTGTAGGGGAGAAAGACAAACAACTCAGCTAATTATTGATCCGTGCTAGGGACAAATGTCTCAAGGAAACCTCGCCTGGAAGACAGGAGGAGGGACTTTTAATGGTTTAGCGAGCTCGGTTCGTGAGAAAGGCCAACAAATGAGAATGTCATTCCTGATTTGTGCTAGAGATCAATGTTTCAAAGCATCATACTGCAAATGGCATTTTTTGGAAGACATCGGTTTATGAGAAAGACGAAAAATTATTCATTCATTCCTGAGCTGTGCTACTGACAAATGTCACAAGGAGTCATGTTGTGCTACTGATTTGGAAGAGAACGGTTCATGTGCAAGAGGAAAGGTGTGAATTTCATTTCTGAGCTCTGCTAGGGCCAAATTTCTCAAGCTATTACGTTAGACTGTTAATGCTTTGCAAGTGATCGTTTCGTGAGAAAGACGAAAAAGAGAATTTTGTTCCTGATCTGTCCTAGGGCCAAATGTCCCTAAGACTCCTCTTCTGAAAGCCCTGAAGATGCCCTGCTGATTGTTTCGGAGACAGCGAGTCATGAGAAAGAAGAGAAATGCGAATTTCATTCCTGACGGCGCTAGGTATAAATATTTCAAGGAATCATGCTCAAAAAGCCATTACGATAGACTGGACATGATTTCTAAGAGATCGGTTCGTGAGAAAGATGAAAAAGAGAAATTAATTCTTGTTCTCTGCTGGGGACCAATTTCTCAATTAATCATGCTTCGAAAGCAATTAGGATGCACTGCCAATGGTTTGGAAGACATCAGTTCCAGAGAAAGAGAAAAAAAATGACTGACTTATTACTGATCCGTGCTAAGGACAAATGTCTCAAAGACTCCTCATCCAAAAGTCATTGGGCTGCTTGCTTATGGTTTGGAAGAAATCGGTTCATGAGAAAGACGAAAAATGAGGAATTCATTGCTGAGCTGCTTTGGTTACAAATTTCTCAAGGAATCATACTTCTAAAGCCTAATGTACTGCTACTGGTTTGGAAGGACTCGGTTCGGGAGAAAGACGAAACGTGAGAATTTCATTCCTAATCTGAGCTAGCGATCAATTTCTCAAGGAAGCATGCTGCGAAAGGCCTTTGGAGGCACTCTTAATGGTTCGGAAGCCAAAGGTTTATGTGAAAGAAGAAAAATGACAAATTCATTCCTGTTCTGTGCTTACGGATACATTTCTCAAGGACTCATGCTTGAAAAGTCGTTAGCATTGATTGTTTATGGTTTTTGAAGCGCTCAGTTGGTGAGAAATACTAAAAATACGAAATTCATTCCTGAGCTGTGCTTGGGACACATGTCTCAAGGAGTTTTCATCTAAATGCTTTTAGGCTTCACAGCTAGTGGTTTCGAAGTGGTCGGCTGGTGAGAAAGGTGACAAAAGAGACTTTCATTCCTCATCTGTGCTAGAGATCCATTTCTCAAGGACGCATGCTTGAAAAGTCGTTAGGATTGATTGTTAAGGGTTTTGAAGCGCTCAGTTGGTGAGAAATACTAAAAATAGGCAATTCATTCCTGAGCTGGCTTTGGGACACGTGTCTCAAGGATTCTTCATCTAAATACCTTTAGGCTGCACAGCTAGTGGTTTGGAAGAGGTCGGTAGGTGAGAAAGATGAAGAAAGAGAATTTCATTCCTGTGCTGTGCTAGTGAAAAATTTCACAAGGAGTCATGCTTGAAAAGTCACTAGTGTGTACTGCTCCTGATTTGGACAAGATCGCATCGTGAGAGACGACAAATGAGAATTTCCTTGCTGACTGTGCTAAGGAGATGATGCTCAAGGAATGATCCTTGAAAAGCCATTAGGATGAACGGCTAGTGGTTTGGAAGTCATCATTAAAGGAGAAACACTTAAAATGAGAGTCTTCATTCCTGAGTTGTGCTATTAACAAATTACTCTAGGAATCTTTGTGTAAAAGCCATTAAGATGCACTGCTAATGGTTGCGGAGAGCTCCATTCACGCGAAACAGGTGAAGAGGTTGAATGGGACCCTAAAGATGCTGCTGATAACCATTATGGTCCAGTACCCGTAGGACTGGGACAAGTTATTTACCCCACCTGCTGTTCGCAAAGAGGGTAGTGCGCCAGGAATGCACAAGCTTTTCCCCGTATGGGAGGAGTGCCAGGGGACCCCTAGACTTCATGAGGGATGAGTGGGAGGGGTAGACCTCTCCAGGGGGATCATCAATGGTGGAGTATGTACTGATTTCCTGGGAAAAGCTCGTGGAGCTCATGGGCTTGGCTAGAAGAAACCTAGCAAGGACACAGAGGAAGCAGAAGGTCTGGTACGACCGCTCAGCATGTGCCCACCCCTATGCTACCGGGGAGCAGGTGATGGTTCTCATCCCTGTGAAGAGGAACAAGAACTATTGAGTCCTGTGATGTGCTTGGGGCTCAGGTCTCTAGGCAGCTTCATCTAAAAGCCATTAGAAAGCTAGTGTTTAGGAAGAGACCTGTTATTAGAAAGACAAAACAAGATAAATTCCGTCCAGATTTGTGCTATGACAAATTTCTCTTGGAATCTTCATCTAAATGTCATTAGAATGCACTGCTAGTGTTTACAAAGAGAAGTGTAGGGGAGAAAGACAAACAACTCAGCTAATTATTGATCCGTGCTAGGGACAAATGTCTCAAGGAAACCTCGCCTGGAAGACAGGAGGAGGGACTTTTAATGGTTTAGCGAGCTCGGTTCGTGAGAAAGGCCAACAAATGAGAATGTCATTCCTGATTTGTGCTAGAGATCAATGTTTCAAAGCATCATACTGCAAATGGCATTTTTTGGAAGACATCGGTTTATGAGAAAGACGAAAAATTATTCATTCATTCCTGAGCTGTGCTACTGACAAATGTCACAAGGAGTCATGTTGTGCTACTGATTTGGAAGAGAACGGTTCATGTGCAAGAGGAAAGGTGTGAATTTCATTTCTGAGCTCTGCTAGGGCCAAATTTCTCAAGCTATTACGTTAGACTGTTAATGCTTTGCAAGTGATCGTTTCGTGAGAAAGACGAAAAAGAGAATTTTGTTCCTGATCTGTCCTAGGGCCAAATGTCCCTAAGACTCCTCTTCTGAAAGCCCTGAAGATGCCCTGCTGATTGTTTCGGAGACAGCGAGTCATGAGAAAGAAGAGAAATGCGAATTTCATTCCTGACGGCGCTAGGTATAAATATTTCAAGGAATCATGCTCAAAAAGCCATTACGATAGACTGGACATGATTTCTAAGAGATCGGTTCGTGAGAAAGATGAAAAAGAGAAATTAATTCTTGTTCTCTGCTGGGGACCAATTTCTCAATTAATCATGCTTCGAAAGCAATTAGGATGCACTGCCAATGGTTTGGAAGACATCAGTTCCAGAGAAAGAGAAAAAAAATGACTGACTTATTACTGATCCGTGCTAAGGACAAATGTCTCAAAGACTCCTCATCCAAAAGTCATTGGGCTGCTTGCTTATGGTTTGGAAGAAATCGGTTCATGAGAAAGACGAAAAATGAGGAATTCATTGCTGAGCTGCTTTGGTTACAAATTTCTCAAGGAATCATACTTCTAAAGCCTAATGTACTGCTACTGGTTTGGAAGGACTCGGTTCGGGAGAAAGACGAAACGTGAGAATTTCATTCCTAATCTGAGCTAGCGATCAATTTCTCAAGGAAGCATGCTGCGAAAGGCCTTTGGAGGCACTCTTAATGGTTCGGAAGCCAAAGGTTTATGTGAAAGAAGAAAAATGACAAATTCATTCCTGTTCTGTGCTTACGGATACATTTCTCAAGGACTCATGCTTGAAAAGTCGTTAGCATTGATTGTTTATGGTTTTTGAAGCGCTCAGTTGGTGAGAAATACTAAAAATACGAAATTCATTCCTGAGCTGTGCTTGGGACACATGTCTCAAGGAGTTTTCATCTAAATGCTTTTAGGCTTCACAGCTAGTGGTTTCGAAGTGGTCGGCTGGTGAGAAAGGTGACAAAAGAGACTTTCATTCCTCATCTGTGCTAGAGATCCATTTCTCAAGGACGCATGCTTGAAAAGTCGTTAGGATTGATTGTTAAGGGTTTTGAAGCGCTCAGTTGGTGAGAAATACTAAAAATAGGCAATTCATTCCTGAGCTGGCTTTGGGACACGTGTCTCAAGGATTCTTCATCTAAATACCTTTAGGCTGCACAGCTAGTGGTTTGGAAGAGGTCGGTAGGTGAGAAAGATGAAGAAAGAGAATTTCATTCCTGTGCTGTGCTAGTGAAAAATTTCACAAGGAGTCATGCTTGAAAAGTCACTAGTGTGTACTGCTCCTGATTTGGACAAGATCGCATCGTGAGAGACGACAAATGAGAATTTCCTTGCTGACTGTGCTAAGGAGATGATGCTCAAGGAATGATCCTTGAAAAGCCATTAGGATGAACGGCTAGTGGTTTGGAAGTCATCATTAAAGGAGAAACACTTAAAATGAGAGTCTTCATTCCTGAGTTGTGCTATTAACAAATTACTCTAGGAATCTTTGTGTAAAAGCCATTAAGATGCACTGCTAATGGTTGCGGAGAGCTCCATTCACGCGAAACAGGTGAAGAGGTTGAATGGGACCCTAAAGATGCTGCTGATAACCATTATGGTCCAGTACCCGTAGGACTGGGACAAGTTATTTACCCCACCTGCTGTTCGCAAAGAGGGTAGTGCGCCAGGAATGCACAAGCTTTTCCCCGTATGGGAGGAGTGCCAGGGGACCCCTAGACTTCATGAGGGATGAGTGGGAGGGGTAGACCTCTCCAGGGGGATCATCAATGGTGGAGTATGTACTGATTTCCTGGGAAAAGCTCGTGGAGCTCATGGGCTTGGCTAGAAGAAACCTAGCAAGGACACAGAGGAAGCAGAAGGTCTGGTACGACCGCTCAGCATGTGCCCACCCCTATGCTACCGGGGAGCAGGTGATGGTTCTCATCCCTGTGAAGAGGAACAAGAACTATTGAGTCCTGTGATGTGCTTGGGGCTCAGGTCTCTAGGCAGCTTCATCTAAAAGCCATTAGAAAGCTAGTGTTTAGGAAGAGACCTGTTATTAGAAAGACAAAACAAGATAAATTCCGTCCAGATTTGTGCTATGACAAATTTCTCTTGGAATCTTCATCTAAATGTCATTAGAATGCACTGCTAGTGTTTACAAAGAGAAGTGTAGGGGAGAAAGACAAACAACTCAGCTAATTATTGATCCGTGCTAGGGACAAATGTCTCAAGGAAACCTCGCCTGGAAGACAGGAGGAGGGACTTTTAATGGTTTAGCGAGCTCGGTTCGTGAGAAAGGCCAACAAATGAGAATGTCATTCCTGATTTGTGCTAGAGATCAATGTTTCAAAGCATCATACTGCAAATGGCATTTTTTGGAAGACATCGGTTTATGAGAAAGACGAAAAATTATTCATTCATTCCTGAGCTGTGCTACTGACAAATGTCACAAGGAGTCATGTTGTGCTACTGATTTGGAAGAGAATGGTTCATGTGCAAGAGGAAAGGTGTGAATTTCATTTCTGAGCTCTGCTAGGGCCAAATTTCTCAAGCTATTACGTTAGACTGTTAATGCTTTGCAAGTGATCGTTTCGTGAGAAAGACGAAAAAGAGAATTTTGTTCCTGATCTGTCCTAGGGCCAAATGTCCCTAAGACTCCTCTTCTGAAAGCCCTGAAGATGCCCTGCTGATTGTTTCGGAGACAGCGAGTCATGAGAAAGAAGAGAAATGCGAATTTCATTCCTGACGGCGCTAGGTATAAATATTTCAAGGAATCATGCTCAAAAAGCCATTACGATAGACTGGACATGATTTCTAAGAGATCGGTTCGTGAGAAAGATGAAAAAGAGAAATTAATTCTTGTTCTCTGCTGGGGACCAATTTCTCAATTAATCATGCTTCGAAAGCAATTAGGATGCACTGCCAATGGTTTGGAAGACATCAGTTCCAGAGAAAGAGAAAAAAAATGACTGACTTATTACTGATCCGTGCTAAGGACAAATGTCTCAAAGACTCCTCATCCAAAAGTCATTGGGCTGCTTGCTTATGGTTTGGAAGAAATCGGTTCATGAGAAAGACGAAAAATGAGGAATTCATTGCTGAGCTGCTTTGGTTACAAATTTCTCAAGGAATCATACTTCTAAAGCCTAATGTACTGCTACTGGTTTGGAAGGACTCGGTTCGGGAGAAAGACGAAACGTGAGAATTTCATTCCTAATCTGAGCTAGCGATCAATTTCTCAAGGAAGCATGCTGCGAAAGGCCTTTGGAGGCACTCTTAATGGTTCGGAAGCCAAAGGTTTATGTGAAAGAAGAAAAATGACAAATTCATTCCTGTTCTGTGCTTACGGATACATTTCTCAAGGACTCATGCTTGAAAAGTCGTTAGCATTGATTGTTTATGGTTTTTGAAGCGCTCAGTTGGTGAGAAATACTAAAAATACGAAATTCATTCCTGAGCTGTGCTTGGGACACATGTCTCAAGGAGTTTTCATCTAAATGCTATTAGGCTTCACAGCTAGTGGTTTCGAAGTGGTCGGCTGGTGAGAAAGGTGACAAAAGAGACTTTCATTCCTCATCTGTGCTAGAGATCCATTTCTCAAGGACGCATGCTTGAAAAGTCGTTAGGATTGATTGTTAAGGGTTTTGAAGCGCTCAGTTGGTGAGAAATACTAAAAATAGGCAATTCATTCCTGAGCTGGCTTTGGGACACGTGTCTCAAGGATTCTTCATCTAAATACCTTTAGGCTGCACAGCTAGTGGTTTGGAAGAGGTCGGTAGGTGAGAAAGATGAAGAAAGAGAATTTCATTCCTGTGCTGTGCTAGTGAAAAATTTCACAAGGAGTCATGCTTGAAAAGTCACTAGTGTGTACTGCTCCTGATTTGGACAAGATCGCATCGTGAGAGACGACAAATGAGAATTTCCTTGCTGACTGTGCTAAGGAGATGATGCTCAAGGAATGATCCTTGAAAAGCCATTAGGATGAACGGCTAGTGGTTTGGAAGTCATCATTAAAGGAGAAACACTTAAAATGAGAGTCTTCATTCCTGAGTTGTGCTATTAACAAATTACTCTAGGAATCTTTGTGTAAAAGCCATTAAGATGCACTGCTAATGGTTGCGGAGAGCTCCATTCACGCGAAACAGGTGAAGAGGTTGAATGGGACCCTAAAGATGCTGCTGATAACCATTATGGTCCAGTACCCGTAGGACTGGGACAAGTTATTTACCCCACCTGCTGTTCGCAAAGAGGGTAGTGCGCCAGGAATGCACAAGCTTTTCCCCGTATGGGAGGAGTGCCAGGGGACCCCTAGACTTCATGAGGGATGAGTGGGAGGGGTAGACCTCTCCAGGGGGATCATCAATGGTGGAGTATGTACTGATTTCCTGGGAAAAGCTCGTGGAGCTCATGGGCTTGGCTAGAAGAAACCTAGCAAGGACACAGAGGAAGCAGAAGGTCTGGTACGACCGCTCAGCATGTGCCCACCCCTATGCTACCGGGGAGCAGGTGATGGTTCTCATCCCTGTGAAGAGGAACAAGAACTATTGAGTCCTGTGATGTGCTTGGGGCTCAGGTCTCTAGGCAGCTTCATCTAAAAGCCATTAGAAAGCTAGTGTTTAGGAAGAGACCTGTTATTAGAAAGACAAAACAAGATAAATTCCGTCCAGATTTGTGCTATGACAAATTTCTCTTGGAATCTTCATCTAAATGTCATTAGAATGCACTGCTAGTGTTTACAAAGAGAAGTGTAGGGGAGAAAGACAAACAACTCAGCTAATTATTGATCCGTGCTAGGGACAAATGTCTCAAGGAAACCTCGCCTGGAAGACAGGAGGAGGGACTTTTAATGGTTTAGCGAGCTCGGTTCGTGAGAAAGGCCAACAAATGAGAATGTCATTCCTGATTTGTGCTAGAGATCAATGTTTCAAAGCATCATACTGCAAATGGCATTTTTTGGAAGACATCGGTTTATGAGAAAGACGAAAAATTATTCATTCATTCCTGAGCTGTGCTACTGACAAATGTCACAAGGAGTCATGTTGTGCTACTGATTTGGAAGAGAACGGTTCATGTGCAAGAGGAAAGGTGTGAATTTCATTTCTGAGCTCTGCTAGGGCCAAATTTCTCAAGCTATTACGTTAGACTGTTAATGCTTTGCAAGTGATCGTTTCGTGAGAAAGACGAAAAAGAGAATTTTGTTCCTGATCTGTCCTAGGGCCAAATGTCCCTAAGACTCCTCTTCTGAAAGCCCTGAAGATGCCCTGCTGATTGTTTCGGAGACAGCGAGTCATGAGAAAGAAGAGAAATGCGAATTTCATTCCTGACGGCGCTAGGTATAAATATTTCAAGGAATCATGCTCAAAAAGCCATTACGATAGACTGGACATGATTTCTAAGAGATCGGTTCGTGAGAAAGATGAAAAAGAGAAATTAATTCTTGTTCTCTGCTGGGGACCAATTTCTCAATTAATCATGCTTCGAAAGCAATTAGGATGCACTGCCAATGGTTTGGAAGACATCAGTTCCAGAGAAAGAGAAAAAAAATGACTGACTTATTACTGATCCGTGCTAAGGACAAATGTCTCAAAGACTCCTCATCCAAAAGTCATTGGGCTGCTTGCTTATGGTTTGGAAGAAATCGGTTCATGAGAAAGACGAAAAATGAGGAATTCATTGCTGAGCTGCTTTGGTTACAAATTTCTCAAGGAATCATACTTCTAAAGCCTAATGTACTGCTACTGGTTTGGAAGGACTCGGTTCGGGAGAAAGACGAAACGTGAGAATTTCATTCCTAATCTGAGCTAGCGATCAATTTCTCAAGGAAGCATGCTGCGAAAGGCCTTTGGAGGCACTCTTAATGGTTCGGAAGCCAAAGGTTTATGTGAAAGAAGAAAAATGACAAATTCATTCCTGTTCTGTGCTTACGGATACATTTCTCAAGGACTCATGCTTGAAAAGTCGTTAGCATTGATTGTTTATGGTTTTTGAAGCGCTCAGTTGGTGAGAAATACTAAAAATACGAAATTCATTCCTGAGCTGTGCTTGGGACACATGTCTCAAGGAGTTTTCATCTAAATGCTATTAGGCTTCACAGCTAGTGGTTTCGAAGTGGTCGGCTGGTGAGAAAGGTGACAAAAGAGACTTTCATTCCTCATCTGTGCTAGAGATCCATTTCTCAAGGACGCATGCTTGAAAAGTCGTTAGGATTGATTGTTAAGGGTTTTGAAGCGCTCAGTTGGTGAGAAATACTAAAAATAGGCAATTCATTCCTGAGCTGGCTTTGGGACACGTGTCTCAAGGATTCTTCATCTAAATACCTTTAGGCTGCACAGCTAGTGGTTTGGAAGAGGTCGGTAGGTGAGAAAGATGAAGAAAGAGAATTTCATTCCTGTGCTGTGCTAGTGAAAAATTTCACAAGGAGTCATGCTTGAAAAGTCACTAGTGTGTACTGCTCCTGATTTGGACAAGATCGCATCGTGAGAGACGACAAATGAGAATTTCCTTGCTGACTGTGCTAAGGAGATGATGCTCAAGGAATGATCCTTGAAAAGCCATTAGGATGAACGGCTAGTGGTTTGGAAGTCATCATTAAAGGAGAAACACTTAAAATGAGAGTCTTCATTCCTGAGTTGTGCTATTAACAAATTACTCTAGGAATCTTTGTGTAAAAGCCATTAAGATGCACTGCTAATGGTTGCGGAGAGCTCCATTCACGCGAAACAGGTGAAGAGGTTGAATGGGACCCTAAAGATGCTGCTGATAACCATTATGGTCCAGTACCCGTAGGACTGGGACAAGTTATTTACCCCACCTGCTGTTCGCAAAGAGGGTAGTGCGCCAGGAATGCACAAGCTTTTCCCCGTATGGGAGGAGTGCCAGGGGACCCCTAGACTTCATGAGGGATGAGTGGGAGGGGTAGACCTCTCCAGGGGGATCATCAATGGTGGAGTATGTACTGATTTCCTGGGAAAAGCTCGTGGAGCTCATGGGCTTGGCTAGAAGAAACCTAGCAAGGACACAGAGGAAGCAGAAGGTCTGGTACGACCGCTCAGCATGTGCCCACCCCTATGCTACCGGGGAGCAGGTGATGGTTCTCATCCCTGTGAAGAGGAACAAGAACTATTGAGTCCTGTGATGTGCTTGGGGCTCAGGTCTCTAGGCAGCTTCATCTAAAAGCCATTAGAAAGCTAGTGTTTAGGAAGAGACCTGTTATTAGAAAGACAAAACAAGATAAATTCCGTCCAGATTTGTGCTATGACAAATTTCTCTTGGAATCTTCATCTAAATGTCATTAGAATGCACTGCTAGTGTTTACAAAGAGAAGTGTAGGGGAGAAAGACAAACAACTCAGCTAATTATTGATCCGTGCTAGGGACAAATGTCTCAAGGAAACCTCGCCTGGAAGACAGGAGGAGGGACTTTTAATGGTTTAGCGAGCTCGGTTCGTGAGAAAGGCCAACAAATGAGAATGTCATTCCTGATTTGTGCTAGAGATCAATGTTTCAAAGCATCATACTGCAAATGGCATTTTTTGGAAGACATCGGTTTATGAGAAAGACGAAAAATTATTCATTCATTCCTGAGCTGTGCTACTGACAAATGTCACAAGGAGTCATGTTGTGCTACTGATTTGGAAGAGAACGGTTCATGTGCAAGAGGAAAGGTGTGAATTTCATTTCTGAGCTCTGCTAGGGCCAAATTTCTCAAGCTATTACGTTAGACTGTTAATGCTTTGCAAGTGATCGTTTCGTGAGAAAGACGAAAAAGAGAATTTTGTTCCTGATCTGTCCTAGGGCCAAATGTCCCTAAGACTCCTCTTCTGAAAGCCCTGAAGATGCCCTGCTGATTGTTTCGGAGACAGCGAGTCATGAGAAAGAAGAGAAATGCGAATTTCATTCCTGACGGCGCTAGGTATAAATATTTCAAGGAATCATGCTCAAAAAGCCATTACGATAGACTGGACATGATTTCTAAGAGATCGGTTCGTGAGAAAGATGAAAAAGAGAAATTAATTCTTGTTCTCTGCTGGGGACCAATTTCTCAATTAATCATGCTTCGAAAGCAATTAGGATGCACTGCCAATGGTTTGGAAGACATCAGTTCCAGAGAAAGAGAAAAAAAATGACTGACTTATTACTGATCCGTGCTAAGGACAAATGTCTCAAAGACTCCTCATCCAAAAGTCATTGGGCTGCTTGCTTATGGTTTGGAAGAAATCGGTTCATGAGAAAGACGAAAAATGAGGAATTCATTGCTGAGCTGCTTTGGTTACAAATTTCTCAAGGAATCATACTTCTAAAGCCTAATGTACTGCTACTGGTTTGGAAGGACTCGGTTCGGGAGAAAGACGAAACGTGAGAATTTCATTCCTAATCTGAGCTAGCGATCAATTTCTCAAGGAAGCATGCTGCGAAAGGCCTTTGGAGGCACTCTTAATGGTTCGGAAGCCAAAGGTTTATGTGAAAGAAGAAAAATGACAAATTCATTCCTGTTCTGTGCTTACGGATACATTTCTCAAGGACTCATGCTTGAAAAGTCGTTAGCATTGATTGTTTATGGTTTTTGAAGCGCTCAGTTGGTGAGAAATACTAAAAATACGAAATTCATTCCTGAGCTGTGCTTGGGACACATGTCTCAAGGAGTTTTCATCTAAATGCTTTTAGGCTTCACAGCTAGTGGTTTCGAAGTGGTCGGCTGGTGAGAAAGGTGACAAAAGAGACTTTCATTCCTCATCTGTGCTAGAGATCCATTTCTCAAGGACGCATGCTTGAAAAGTCGTTAGGATTGATTGTTAAGGGTTTTGAAGCGCTCAGTTGGTGAGAAATACTAAAAATAGGCAATTCATTCCTGAGCTGGCTTTGGGACACGTGTCTCAAGGATTCTTCATCTAAATACCTTTAGGCTGCACAGCTAGTGGTTTGGAAGAGGTCGGTAGGTGAGAAAGATGAAGAAAGAGAATTTCATTCCTGTGCTGTGCTAGTGAAAAATTTCACAAGGAGTCATGCTTGAAAAGTCACTAGTGTGTACTGCTCCTGATTTGGACAAGATCGCATCGTGAGAGACGACAAATGAGAATTTCCTTGCTGACTGTGCTAAGGAGATGATGCTCAAGGAATGATCCTTGAAAAGCCATTAGGATGAACGGCTAGTGGTTTGGAAGTCATCATTAAAGGAGAAACACTTAAAATGAGAGTCTTCATTCCTGAGTTGTGCTATTAACAAATTACTCTAGGAATCTTTGTGTAAAAGCCATTAAGATGCACTGCTAATGGTTGCGGAGAGCTCCATTCACGCGAAACAGGTGAAGAGGTTGAATGGGACCCTAAAGATGCTGCTGATAACCATTATGGTCCAGTACCCGTAGGACTGGGACAAGTTATTTACCCCACCTGCTGTTCGCAAAGAGGGTAGTGCGCCAGGAATGCACAAGCTTTTCCCCGTATGGGAGGAGTGCCAGGGGACCCCTAGACTTCATGAGGGATGAGTGGGAGGGGTAGACCTCTCCAGGGGGATCATCAATGGTGGAGTATGTACTGATTTCCTGGGAAAAGCTCGTGGAGCTCATGGGCTTGGCTAGAAGAAACCTAGCAAGGACACAGAGGAAGCAGAAGGTCTGGTACGACCGCTCAGCATGTGCCCACCCCTATGCTACCGGGGAGCAGGTGATGGTTCTCATCCCTGTGAAGAGGAACAAGAACTATTGAGTCCTGTGATGTGCTTGGGGCTCAGGTCTCTAGGCAGCTTCATCTAAAAGCCATTAGAAAGCTAGTGTTTAGGAAGAGACCTGTTATTAGAAAGACAAAACAAGATAAATTCCGTCCAGATTTGTGCTATGACAAATTTCTCTTGGAATCTTCATCTAAATGTCATTAGAATGCACTGCTAGTGTTTACAAAGAGAAGTGTAGGGGAGAAAGACAAACAACTCAGCTAATTATTGATCCGTGCTAGGGACAAATGTCTCAAGGAAACCTCGCCTGGAAGACAGGAGGAGGGACTTTTAATGGTTTAGCGAGCTCGGTTCGTGAGAAAGGCCAACAAATGAGAATGTCATTCCTGATTTGTGCTAGAGATCAATGTTTCAAAGCATCATACTGCAAATGGCATTTTTTGGAAGACATCGGTTTATGAGAAAGACGAAAAATTATTCATTCATTCCTGAGCTGTGCTACTGACAAATGTCACAAGGAGTCATGTTGTGCTACTGATTTGGAAGAGAACGGTTCATGTGCAAGAGGAAAGGTGTGAATTTCATTTCTGAGCTCTGCTAGGGCCAAATTTCTCAAGCTATTACGTTAGACTGTTAATGCTTTGCAAGTGATCGTTTCGTGAGAAAGACGAAAAAGAGAATTTTGTTCCTGATCTGTCCTAGGGCCAAATGTCCCTAAGACTCCTCTTCTGAAAGCCCTGAAGATGCCCTGCTGATTGTTTCGGAGACAGCGAGTCATGAGAAAGAAGAGAAATGCGAATTTCATTCCTGACGGCGCTAGGTATAAATATTTCAAGGAATCATGCTCAAAAAGCCATTACGATAGACTGGACATGATTTCTAAGAGATCGGTTCGTGAGAAAGATGAAAAAGAGAAATTAATTCTTGTTCTCTGCTGGGGACCAATTTCTCAATTAATCATGCTTCGAAAGCAATTAGGATGCACTGCCAATGGTTTGGAAGACATCAGTTCCAGAGAAAGAGAAAAAAAATGACTGACTTATTACTGATCCGTGCTAAGGACAAATGTCTCAAAGACTCCTCATCCAAAAGTCATTGGGCTGCTTGCTTATGGTTTGGAAGAAATCGGTTCATGAGAAAGACGAAAAATGAGGAATTCATTGCTGAGCTGCTTTGGTTACAAATTTCTCAAGGAATCATACTTCTAAAGCCTAATGTACTGCTACTGGTTTGGAAGGACTCGGTTCGGGAGAAAGACGAAACGTGAGAATTTCATTCCTAATCTGAGCTAGCGATCAATTTCTCAAGGAAGCATGCTGCGAAAGGCCTTTGGAGGCACTCTTAATGGTTCGGAAGCCAAAGGTTTATGTGAAAGAAGAAAAATGACAAATTCATTCCTGTTCTGTGCTTACGGATACATTTCTCAAGGACTCATGCTTGAAAAGTCGTTAGCATTGATTGTTTATGGTTTTTGAAGCGCTCAGTTGGTGAGAAATACTAAAAATACGAAATTCATTCCTGAGCTGTGCTTGGGACACATGTCTCAAGGAGTTTTCATCTAAATGCTTTTAGGCTTCACAGCTAGTGGTTTCGAAGTGGTCGGCTGGTGAGAAAGGTGACAAAAGAGACTTTCATTCCTCATCTGTGCTAGAGATCCATTTCTCAAGGACGCATGCTTGAAAAGTCGTTAGGATTGATTGTTAAGGGTTTTGAAGCGCTCAGTTGGTGAGAAATACTAAAAATAGGCAATTCATTCCTGAGCTGGCTTTGGGACACGTGTCTCAAGGATTCTTCATCTAAATACCTTTAGGCTGCACAGCTAGTGGTTTGGAAGAGGTCGGTAGGTGAGAAAGATGAAGAAAGAGAATTTCATTCCTGTGCTGTGCTAGTGAAAAATTTCACAAGGAGTCATGCTTGAAAAGTCACTAGTGTGTACTGCTCCTGATTTGGACAAGATCGCATCGTGAGAGACGACAAATGAGAATTTCCTTGCTGACTGTGCTAAGGAGATGATGCTCAAGGAATGATCCTTGAAAAGCCATTAGGATGAACGGCTAGTGGTTTGGAAGTCATCATTAAAGGAGAAACACTTAAAATGAGAGTCTTCATTCCTGAGTTGTGCTATTAACAAATTACTCTAGGAATCTTTGTGTAAAAGCCATTAAGATGCACTGCTAATGGTTGCGGAGAGCTCCATTCACGCGAAACAGGTGAAGAGGTTGAATGGGACCCTAAAGATGCTGCTGATAACCATTATGGTCCAGTACCCGTAGGACTGGGACAAGTTATTTACCCCACCTGCTGTTCGCAAAGAGGGTAGTGCGCCAGGAATGCACAAGCTTTTCCCCGTATGGGAGGAGTGCCAGGGGACCCCTAGACTTCATGAGGGATGAGTGGGAGGGGTAGACCTCTCCAGGGGGATCATCAATGGTGGAGTATGTACTGATTTCCTGGGAAAAGCTCGTGGAGCTCATGGGCTTGGCTAGAAGAAACCTAGCAAGGACACAGAGGAAGCAGAAGGTCTGGTACGACCGCTCAGCATGTGCCCACCCCTATGCTACCGGGGAGCAGGTGATGGTTCTCATCCCTGTGAAGAGGAACAAGAACTATTGAGTCCTGTGATGTGCTTGGGGCTCAGGTCTCTAGGCAGCTTCATCTAAAAGCCATTAGAAAGCTAGTGTTTAGGAAGAGACCTGTTATTAGAAAGACAAAACAAGATAAATTCCGTCCAGATTTGTGCTATGACAAATTTCTCTTGGAATCTTCATCTAAATGTCATTAGAATGCACTGCTAGTGTTTACAAAGAGAAGTGTAGGGGAGAAAGACAAACAACTCAGCTAATTATTGATCCGTGCTAGGGACAAATGTCTCAAGGAAACCTCGCCTGGAAGACAGGAGGAGGGACTTTTAATGGTTTAGCGAGCTCGGTTCGTGAGAAAGGCCAACAAATGAGAATGTCATTCCTGATTTGTGCTAGAGATCAATGTTTCAAAGCATCATACTGCAAATGGCATTTTTTGGAAGACATCGGTTTATGAGAAAGACGAAAAATTATTCATTCATTCCTGAGCTGTGCTACTGACAAATGTCACAAGGAGTCATGTTGTGCTACTGATTTGGAAGAGAACGGTTCATGTGCAAGAGGAAAGGTGTGAATTTCATTTCTGAGCTCTGCTAGGGCCAAATTTCTCAAGCTATTACGTTAGACTGTTAATGCTTTGCAAGTGATCGTTTCGTGAGAAAGACGAAAAAGAGAATTTTGTTCCTGATCTGTCCTAGGGCCAAATGTCCCTAAGACTCCTCTTCTGAAAGCCCTGAAGATGCCCTGCTGATTGTTTCGGAGACAGCGAGTCATGAGAAAGAAGAGAAATGCGAATTTCATTCCTGACGGCGCTAGGTATAAATATTTCAAGGAATCATGCTCAAAAAGCCATTACGATAGACTGGACATGATTTCTAAGAGATCGGTTCGTGAGAAAGATGAAAAAGAGAAATTAATTCTTGTTCTCTGCTGGGGACCAATTTCTCAATTAATCATGCTTCGAAAGCAATTAGGATGCACTGCCAATGGTTTGGAAGACATCAGTTCCAGAGAAAGAGAAAAAAAATGACTGACTTATTACTGATCCGTGCTAAGGACAAATGTCTCAAAGACTCCTCATCCAAAAGTCATTGGGCTGCTTGCTTATGGTTTGGAAGAAATCGGTTCATGAGAAAGACGAAAAATGAGGAATTCATTGCTGAGCTGCTTTGGTTACAAATTTCTCAAGGAATCATACTTCTAAAGCCTAATGTACTGCTACTGGTTTGGAAGGACTCGGTTCGGGAGAAAGACGAAACGTGAGAATTTCATTCCTAATCTGAGCTAGCGATCAATTTCTCAAGGAAGCATGCTGCGAAAGGCCTTTGGAGGCACTCTTAATGGTTCGGAAGCCAAAGGTTTATGTGAAAGAAGAAAAATGACAAATTCATTCCTGTTCTGTGCTTACGGATACATTTCTCAAGGACTCATGCTTGAAAAGTCGTTAGCATTGATTGTTTATGGTTTTTGAAGCGCTCAGTTGGTGAGAAATACTAAAAATACGAAATTCATTCCTGAGCTGTGCTTGGGACACATGTCTCAAGGAGTTTTCATCTAAATGCTTTTAGGCTTCACAGCTAGTGGTTTCGAAGTGGTCGGCTGGTGAGAAAGGTGACAAAAGAGACTTTCATTCCTCATCTGTGCTAGAGATCCATTTCTCAAGGACGCATGCTTGAAAAGTCGTTAGGATTGATTGTTAAGGGTTTTGAAGCGCTCAGTTGGTGAGAAATACTAAAAATAGGCAATTCATTCCTGAGCTGGCTTTGGGACACGTGTCTCAAGGATTCTTCATCTAAATACCTTTAGGCTGCACAGCTAGTGGTTTGGAAGAGGTCGGTAGGTGAGAAAGATGAAGAAAGAGAATTTCATTCCTGTGCTGTGCTAGTGAAAAATTTCACAAGGAGTCATGCTTGAAAAGTCACTAGTGTGTACTGCTCCTGATTTGGACAAGATCGCATCGTGAGAGACGACAAATGAGAATTTCCTTGCTGACTGTGCTAAGGAGATGATGCTCAAGGAATGATCCTTGAAAAGCCATTAGGATGAACGGCTAGTGGTTTGGAAGTCATCATTAAAGGAGAAACACTTAAAATGAGAGTCTTCATTCCTGAGTTGTGCTATTAACAAATTACTCTAGGAATCTTTGTGTAAAAGCCATTAAGATGCACTGCTAATGGTTGCGGAGAGCTCCATTCACGCGAAACAGGT
>NW_026530236.1:35000-37500 GCF_027887155.1 Malaclemys terrapin pileata | reverse complement strand
AGCAGGCCGCCCTGGGCTCACCCTCCCCGGCCGCAGCGAGGGACATCCTCCCGGCCGACAGGATCGGGCCCCTGGAAGTCTGGGGGGGGGGGGGGGAAATCCGCCCCACGCCTCCGAGGAGGGCTGCCCGGGCGGGCCGGGCCCCGGAGCTCGGAAAAAAAAAAAAAAACACCCCAAAAAAGGATCGGGCCCACTAGAGACATGGACCAGGCCGCCCTGGGCTCACCCTCCCCGGCCGCAGCGAGGGACTGCCTCCCGGCCGACTGGATCGGGCCCCTGGAAGTCTGGAAAAAAGAATGGAACCTGACGCCTCCGAGGAGGGGGCGCCCAGGGAAGGAGGGAGATCCGGGTCGACCTGGTGACCGGACGGGAAAGCGGCCACCGGGCGTGCCCGTTCAAACCTAGGGGTTGACCTGGCGGCCGGAAAGCAAACCGGCCACTGGCTAGCCCCGTCGGCAACCTACGGGTTGACCTGGTGGCCGGGAAGCGAACCGGCCAGCAGGTGAACCCGTTCGATTCCACGGGTTGACCTGGTGCCCGGGAGGGGACTCTGAAAAATGTTCAGCCCTTTCGGCTCGGGGTTGACCTGGTGGCCGAGAGGGGACTCGGACGGCAGGCAAGCCGCCCTGGCCTCACCCACCCCGGCCGCAGCGAGGGACTGCCTCCCGGCCGACTGGATCGGGCCCCTGGAAGTCTGGGGGGAAAAAGAAAATGGAACCTGACGCCTCCGAGGAGGGGGCGCCCAGGGAAGGAGGGAGATCCGGGTTGACCTGGTGACCGGACGGGAAAGCGGCCACCGGGCGTGCCCGTTCAAACCTACGGGTTGACCTGGTGGCCGGGAAGCGAACCGGCCAGCAGGCGAACCCGTTCGATTCCACGGGTTGACCTGGTGCCCGGGAGGGGACTCTGAAAATTTTTCAGCCCTTTCGGCTCGGGGTTGACCTGGTGGCCGAGAGGGGACTCGGACGGCAGGCAAGCCGCCCTGGGCTCACCCTCCCCGGCCGCAGCGAGGGACTGCCCCCCCTCCACCCACCCACCCCCCCCCCCGGCTGACAGGATCAGGGCGCACTGGATGTCCGGGACAATATTTTCCCCGACGCCGGGGAGGGCGGGCGGGCGGAGGGGCTCTGGCGGCCAGCCCGGGCCCCGGAGCTCGAGAAGGAAAAAAGGACCGGGCCCGCGAGAGACGGGGGCCCTGCCGCAGGGGGGCAGTCCGACCGGGGCTCACCGTGCGGCAGGCCCGGGCGTCGGCAGGGGAAAGCGGGCGAGGAGGCGCGGGGGCCGGGTGCCTACGGCCATACCGGACCGAACGCCCCCGATCCCGTCCGATCTCGGAAGGTAAACCGTCCCGGGCCTGGCTAGTACTTGGATGGGTGACCGCCTGGGAATCCCAGGTGCCGTAGGCAGCTTTTCCCGGTCCGAGCCAGCTCTCTCTCCTTTTCTGGGGAGGAAGGAGAGGGGGGGGACGGGCCGGAAAGCCCCTCGTCGCTCCTGCCGAGTCGGAGGTCGCGGCCGCAGGTCACGGGTCTGGGCGCCTGGGGTCCGGCTCCCCACCCGGCTTCCTCCGCGGAGGACCCACCGAAGCCGCTGGGGGAGACCCCGGGCATGGGGCGGACTGGCCCGGACCCTCCCGGCCGCCGGCCCGCAGGACCGCCCCGAATCCCCCCGCCCCGCGGCCACCCAGGCCAGGCCTGGCCAGGCGGGACGGACGGCGGGTGTCCAGCGCCCAGCGGCTTCCGCCAGCGGGGACCCACGGCCCCCAAAGCCGCAGGGGGAGGCCCCGGGCCCGGGACGGACTCGCTCGGACCCCCTGCGCCCGGGCGCCGGCTCGCGGGACCGCCCCGAATCCCCCCGCGGCCACCCAGGCCAGGCCTGGCCAGGCGGGACGGACGGCGGGTGTCCAGCGCCCAGCGGCTTCCTCCAGCGGGGACCCACGGCCCCCAGAGCCGCAGGGGGACACCCCGGGGCCGGGACGGACTCGCTCGGACGCGCTCGGACCCCCTGCGCCCGGCCGCCGGCTCGCGGGACCGCCCCGAATCCCCCGCCCCGCGGCCACCCAGGCCAGGCCTGGCCAGGCGGGACGGACGGCGGGTGTCCAGCGCCCAGCGGCTTCCGCCAGCGGGGACCCACGGCCCCCCAGAGCCGCAGGGGGAGACCCCGGGGCCGGGACGGACTCGCTCGGACGCGCTCGGACCCCCTGCGCCCGGCCGCCGGCTCGCGGGACCGCCCCGAATCCCCCCGCGGCCACCCAGGCCAGGCCTGGCCTGGCCTGGCAGGCCGGCGTGCAGCTCCCCCGGGCTTCCTCCCCCGACGACCCGCGCCCCCCCGAGCCGCAGGCGGAGACCCCGGCCCCGGGGCGGACCGGCCCGGGCTCGCTCGAGCCCCCTGCGCCCGGCCCGCAGGACCGCCCCCCCCCCCCCCCGAATCCCCCGGGAGAGGCCCGGCCTGCACGCCACTGACGACCCGCGGCCCCCAAAGTCGCGGGAGGCGCCCCCGGCCC
>NW_026530236.1:17500-22500 GCF_027887155.1 Malaclemys terrapin pileata | reverse complement strand
TTTTTTTTCCCCCAGCCCGCTTCCTCCGGGTTGACCCGGTGGCCGAGCGTCTCACCGTCCCCGGACGCAGCGAGGTACTGCCTCCCGGCCGTCAGGATCGGGCCCACGGAAGTCTGATTTTTTAAAAAAATTTGCCGACGCCACCGCGGAGGGCTACCCGGCCACCCCGGGCCCCGGAGCCGGAAAAGGGAAGAAAAGGATCGGGCCCACTAGAGACATGGACCCGGCCGCCAAGCAGGCCGCCCTGGGCTCACCCTCCCCGGCCGCAGCGAGGGACATCCTCCCGGCCGACAGGATCGGGCCCCTGGAAGTCTGGGGGGGGGGGGGGGAAATCCGCCCCACGCCTCCGAGGAGGGCTGCCCGGGCGGGCCGGGCCCCGGAGCTCGGAAAAAAAAAAAAAAACACCCCAAAAAAGGATCGGGCCCACTAGAGACATGGACCAGGCCGCCCTGGGCTCACCCTCCCCGGCCGCAGCGAGGGACTGCCTCCCGGCCGACTGGATCGGGCCCCTGGAAGTCTGGAAAAAAGAATGGAACCTGACGCCTCCGAGGAGGGGGCGCCCAGGGAAGGAGGGAGATCCGGGTCGACCTGGTGACCGGACGGGAAAGCGGCCACCGGGCGTGCCCGTTCAAACCTAGGGGTTGACCTGGCGGCCGGAAAGCAAACCGGCCACTGGCTAGCCCCGTCGGCAACCTACGGGTTGACCTGGTGGCCGGGAAGCGAACCGGCCAGCAGGTGAACCCGTTCGATTCCACGGGTTGACCTGGTGCCCGGGAGGGGACTCTGAAAAATGTTCAGCCCTTTCGGCTCGGGGTTGACCTGGTGGCCGAGAGGGGACTCGGACGGCAGGCAAGCCGCCCTGGCCTCACCCACCCCGGCCGCAGCGAGGGACTGCCTCCCGGCCGACTGGATCGGGCCCCTGGAAGTCTGGGGGGAAAAAGAAAATGGAACCTGACGCCTCCGAGGAGGGGGCGCCCAGGGAAGGAGGGAGATCCGGGTTGACCTGGTGACCGGACGGGAAAGCGGCCACCGGGCGTGCCCGTTCAAACCTACGGGTTGACCTGGTGGCCGGGAAGCGAACCGGCCAGCAGGCGAACCCGTTCGATTCCACGGGTTGACCTGGTGCCCGGGAGGGGACTCTGAAAATTTTTCAGCCCTTTCGGCTCGGGGTTGACCTGGTGGCCGAGAGGGGACTCGGACGGCAGGCAAGCCGCCCTGGGCTCACCCTCCCCGGCCGCAGCGAGGGACTGCCCCCCCTCCACCCACCCACCCCCCCCCCCGGCTGACAGGATCAGGGCGCACTGGATGTCCGGGACAATATTTTCCCCGACGCCGGGGAGGGCGGGCGGGCGGAGGGGCTCTGGCGGCCAGCCCGGGCCCCGGAGCTCGAGAAGGAAAAAAGGACCGGGCCCGCGAGAGACGGGGGCCCTGCCGCAGGGGGGCAGTCCGACCGGGGCTCACCGTGCGGCAGGCCCGGGCGTCGGCAGGGGAAAGCGGGCGAGGAGGCGCGGGGGCCGGGTGCCTACGGCCATACCGGACCGAACGCCCCCGATCCCGTCCGATCTCGGAAGGTAAACCGTCCCGGGCCTGGCTAGTACTTGGATGGGTGACCGCCTGGGAATCCCAGGTGCCGTAGGCAGCTTTTCCCGGTCCGAGCCAGCTCTCTCTCCTTTTCTGGGGAGGAAGGAGAGGGGGGGGACGGGCCGGAAAGCCCCTCGTCGCTCCTGCCGAGTCGGAGGTCGCGGCCGCAGGTCACGGGTCTGGGCGCCTGGGGTCCGGCTCCCCACCCGGCTTCCTCCGCGGAGGACCCACCGAAGCCGCTGGGGGAGACCCCGGGCATGGGGCGGACTGGCCCGGACCCTCCCGGCCGCCGGCCCGCAGGACCGCCCCGAATCCCCCCGCCCCGCGGCCACCCAGGCCAGGCCTGGCCAGGCGGGACGGACGGCGGGTGTCCAGCGCCCAGCGGCTTCCGCCAGCGGGGACCCACGGCCCCCAAAGCCGCAGGGGGAGGCCCCGGGCCCGGGACGGACTCGCTCGGACCCCCTGCGCCCGGGCGCCGGCTCGCGGGACCGCCCCGAATCCCCCCGCGGCCACCCAGGCCAGGCCTGGCCAGGCGGGACGGACGGCGGGTGTCCAGCGCCCAGCGGCTTCCTCCAGCGGGGACCCACGGCCCCCAGAGCCGCAGGGGGACACCCCGGGGCCGGGACGGACTCGCTCGGACGCGCTCGGACCCCCTGCGCCCGGCCGCCGGCTCGCGGGACCGCCCCGAATCCCCCGCCCCGCGGCCACCCAGGCCAGGCCTGGCCAGGCGGGACGGACGGCGGGTGTCCAGCGCCCAGCGGCTTCCGCCAGCGGGGACCCACGGCCCCCCAGAGCCGCAGGGGGAGACCCCGGGGCCGGGACGGACTCGCTCGGACGCGCTCGGACCCCCTGCGCCCGGCCGCCGGCTCGCGGGACCGCCCCGAATCCCCCCGCGGCCACCCAGGCCAGGCCTGGCCTGGCCTGGCAGGCCGGCGTGCAGCTCCCCCGGGCTTCCTCCCCCGACGACCCGCGCCCCCCCGAGCCGCAGGCGGAGACCCCGGCCCCGGGGCGGACCGGCCCGGGCTCGCTCGAGCCCCCTGCGCCCGGCCCGCAGGACCGCCCCCCCCCCCCCCCGAATCCCCCGGGAGAGGCCCGGCCTGCACGCCACTGACGACCCGCGGCCCCCAAAGTCGCGGGAGGCGCCCCCGGCCCCGGGGGCCGGTTAGCTCCGTGTCGCTCCGCGCCCCCCCCCCGCCCCTCGCTGCCGGGACCGGGCACCGCCCCAGAGTCAGCCGCAGCCGGACGGCCTGAGAGCTGCCCTCCTGTGGACGACGGTGAGTTTACCTTGACACTAACCGGCCATCAGCCAGGTCAACCCCATTGCTAGACTGGGGTGGACCTGGTGGCCGAGTGGGGACTTGGAACATTTGACAGCTGCTCCCCGGGGCTTGACCGCTTGTCCTGAACGCCCCCCCCCCACCCCACCCCCCCCAGCCCCCGGCTCCTGCTCCCCTCTCCCCAGCCTCGGTGCTCCGCTCCCTGCCTCGGAGGCTGCCCCTTTGCGGCGCCTGCATCGCCTCCGAGGACGCGCACCTTCCGGAGGCTGGACGTAAAGCCTGACGCCCGCCACCGCCGCCGACCCGGCTCTCCGAGGGACGACTGTGAGGCCTCCCCCCACCCCCGGACCGCCCTGGGGACGACTGCTAAGCCTCCCCCAACGGACCGCCCGGGGGAAGACTGCTAAGCCTTCCCCGGACCTGCTCCCTCTCGACTATTAAGCCCCCCCTCTGTGGTCCTCAGGACCGCTGCCGCGCAGCCCTCGGAGTGGGGTGACACCCGGGCCGGAAAGCAAAGCGGCCACCAGGTCAACCCGTCGAATCCAATGGGTTGACCTGGTGGCCGGAAAGCAAACCGGCCGCCAGGTCAACCCAGTAGATTCCGCGGGTTGACCTGGTGGCCGCTAAGCACGACTCTTAAGCCTCCGCCGGACCGCCTGGGGAATGGCTATTAAGCCTGCCCCCGGAGTACTCGGGGGGACGACTATTAAGCCTCTCCTGGAACGACTATTAAGCCTGCCCCCGGAGTCCTCGGGGGACGACTATTAAGCCTCCCCCGGACCGGCTCCGTCTCGACTATTAAGCCCCCCCTCTGTGGTCCTCAAGACCACTGCCGCTCTGCCCTCGGAGTGGGGTGACGCCCGGGCCGGAAAGCAAACCGGCCACCAGGTCAACCCGTTGAATCCATTGGGTTGACCTGGTGGCCGGAAAGGAAACCGGCCGCCAGGTCAACCCAATAGATTCAGCGGGTTGACCTGGTGGCCGAACGGGGACTTTGAAAATTTTACAGCTGCTTCCCCTGGGGTTGACCTGTTGTCCCGGTGGGGACTTTGAACATTTGACAGCCGCTACCCGGGGCTTGACCTGTTGTCCTGAACGCCCCCCACCCCACGGCTCCTGCTCCCCACTCCCCAGCCTCGGTGCCCCGCTCCCTGCCTCAGAGGCCGCCTCTCTGCGGCAGCTGCAGCGCGTCCGAGGACGCTCACCCTCCGGAGGCTGGATGTAAAGCCTGACACCCGCCACCGCCGCCGACCCGGCTCTCCCAGGGACGACTGTGAGGCCTCCCCCCACCCCCGGACCACCCTGAGGACGACTGCTAAGCCTCCCCCACCGGACCGCCCGGGGGAAGACTGCGACGCCTCCCGCCAGGCCCCCACCCAGCCTGGGGGGAAGACTGCTAAGCCTCCCCCCCACACACACACTGTCGGGGGATGACGATTAAGCCTCTCCCGGACCGGCTCCGTCTCGACTATTAAGCCCCCCCTCTGTGGTCGTCAAGACCACTGCCGCGCTGCCCTCGGAGTGGGGTGACACCCGGGCCGGAAAGCAAAGCGGCCACCAGGTCAACCCGTCGAATCCAATGGGTTGACCTGGTGGCCGGAAAGCAAACCGGCCGCCAGGTCAACCCAGTAGATTCCGCGGGTTGACCTGGTGGCCGTTAAGCACGACTCTTAAGCCTCCGCCGGACCGCCTGGGGAATGGCTATTAAGCCTGCCCCCGGAGTCCTCGGGGGACGACTATTAAGCCTCCCCCGGACCGGCTCCGTCTCGACTATTAAGCCCCCCCTCTGTGGTCCTCAAGACCACTGCCGCTCTGCCCTCGGAGTGGGGTGACGCCCGGGCCGGAAAGCAAAGCGGCCACCAGGTCAACCCAGTAGATTCCGCGGGTTGACCTGGTGGCCGCTAAGCACGACTCTTAAGCCTCCGCCGGACCGCCTGGGGAATGGCTATTAAGCCTGCCCCCGGAGTACTCGGGGGGACGACTATTAAGCCTCTCCTGGAACGACTATTAAGCCTGCCCCCGGAGTCCTCGGGGGACGACTATTAAGCCTCCCCCGGACCGGCTCCGTCTCGACTATTAAGCCCCCCCTCTGTGGTCCTCAAGACCACTGCCGCTCTGCCCTCGGAGTGGGGTGACGCCCGG
>NW_026530236.1:0-5000 GCF_027887155.1 Malaclemys terrapin pileata | reverse complement strand
AGGAGGGCTGCCCGGGCGGGCCGGGCCCCGGAGCTCGGAAAAAAAAAAAAAAACACCCCAAAAAAGGATCGGGCCCACTAGAGACATGGACCAGGCCGCCCTGGGCTCACCCTCCCCGGCCGCAGCGAGGGACTGCCTCCCGGCCGACTGGATCGGGCCCCTGGAAGTCTGGAAAAAAGAATGGAACCTGACGCCTCCGAGGAGGGGGCGCCCAGGGAAGGAGGGAGATCCGGGTCGACCTGGTGACCGGACGGGAAAGCGGCCACCGGGCGTGCCCGTTCAAACCTAGGGGTTGACCTGGCGGCCGGAAAGCAAACCGGCCACTGGCTAGCCCCGTCGGCAACCTACGGGTTGACCTGGTGGCCGGGAAGCGAACCGGCCAGCAGGTGAACCCGTTCGATTCCACGGGTTGACCTGGTGCCCGGGAGGGGACTCTGAAAAATGTTCAGCCCTTTCGGCTCGGGGTTGACCTGGTGGCCGAGAGGGGACTCGGACGGCAGGCAAGCCGCCCTGGCCTCACCCACCCCGGCCGCAGCGAGGGACTGCCTCCCGGCCGACTGGATCGGGCCCCTGGAAGTCTGGGGGGAAAAAGAAAATGGAACCTGACGCCTCCGAGGAGGGGGCGCCCAGGGAAGGAGGGAGATCCGGGTTGACCTGGTGACCGGACGGGAAAGCGGCCACCGGGCGTGCCCGTTCAAACCTACGGGTTGACCTGGTGGCCGGGAAGCGAACCGGCCAGCAGGCGAACCCGTTCGATTCCACGGGTTGACCTGGTGCCCGGGAGGGGACTCTGAAAATTTTTCAGCCCTTTCGGCTCGGGGTTGACCTGGTGGCCGAGAGGGGACTCGGACGGCAGGCAAGCCGCCCTGGGCTCACCCTCCCCGGCCGCAGCGAGGGACTGCCCCCCCTCCACCCACCCACCCCCCCCCCCGGCTGACAGGATCAGGGCGCACTGGATGTCCGGGACAATATTTTCCCCGACGCCGGGGAGGGCGGGCGGGCGGAGGGGCTCTGGCGGCCAGCCCGGGCCCCGGAGCTCGAGAAGGAAAAAAGGACCGGGCCCGCGAGAGACGGGGGCCCTGCCGCAGGGGGGCAGTCCGACCGGGGCTCACCGTGCGGCAGGCCCGGGCGTCGGCAGGGGAAAGCGGGCGAGGAGGCGCGGGGGCCGGGTGCCTACGGCCATACCGGACCGAACGCCCCCGATCCCGTCCGATCTCGGAAGGTAAACCGTCCCGGGCCTGGCTAGTACTTGGATGGGTGACCGCCTGGGAATCCCAGGTGCCGTAGGCAGCTTTTCCCGGTCCGAGCCAGCTCTCTCTCCTTTTCTGGGGAGGAAGGAGAGGGGGGGGACGGGCCGGAAAGCCCCTCGTCGCTCCTGCCGAGTCGGAGGTCGCGGCCGCAGGTCACGGGTCTGGGCGCCTGGGGTCCGGCTCCCCACCCGGCTTCCTCCGCGGAGGACCCACCGAAGCCGCTGGGGGAGACCCCGGGCATGGGGCGGACTGGCCCGGACCCTCCCGGCCGCCGGCCCGCAGGACCGCCCCGAATCCCCCCGCCCCGCGGCCACCCAGGCCAGGCCTGGCCAGGCGGGACGGACGGCGGGTGTCCAGCGCCCAGCGGCTTCCGCCAGCGGGGACCCACGGCCCCCAAAGCCGCAGGGGGAGGCCCCGGGCCCGGGACGGACTCGCTCGGACCCCCTGCGCCCGGGCGCCGGCTCGCGGGACCGCCCCGAATCCCCCCGCGGCCACCCAGGCCAGGCCTGGCCAGGCGGGACGGACGGCGGGTGTCCAGCGCCCAGCGGCTTCCTCCAGCGGGGACCCACGGCCCCCAGAGCCGCAGGGGGACACCCCGGGGCCGGGACGGACTCGCTCGGACGCGCTCGGACCCCCTGCGCCCGGCCGCCGGCTCGCGGGACCGCCCCGAATCCCCCGCCCCGCGGCCACCCAGGCCAGGCCTGGCCAGGCGGGACGGACGGCGGGTGTCCAGCGCCCAGCGGCTTCCGCCAGCGGGGACCCACGGCCCCCCAGAGCCGCAGGGGGAGACCCCGGGGCCGGGACGGACTCGCTCGGACGCGCTCGGACCCCCTGCGCCCGGCCGCCGGCTCGCGGGACCGCCCCGAATCCCCCCGCGGCCACCCAGGCCAGGCCTGGCCTGGCCTGGCAGGCCGGCGTGCAGCTCCCCCGGGCTTCCTCCCCCGACGACCCGCGCCCCCCCGAGCCGCAGGCGGAGACCCCGGCCCCGGGGCGGACCGGCCCGGGCTCGCTCGAGCCCCCTGCGCCCGGCCCGCAGGACCGCCCCCCCCCCCCCCGAATCCCCCGGGAGAGGCCCGGCCTGCACGCCACTGACGACCCGCGGCCCCCAAAGTCGCGGGAGGCGCCCCCGGCCCCGGGGGCCGGTTAGCTCCGTGTCGCTCCGCGCCCCCCCCCCGCCCCTCGCTGCCGGGACCGGGCACCGCCCCAGAGTCAGCCGCAGCCGGACGGCCTGAGAGCTGCCCTCCTGTGGACGACGGTGAGTTTACCTTGACACTAACCGGCCATCAGCCAGGTCAACCCCATTGCTAGACTGGGGTGGACCTGGTGGCCGAGTGGGGACTTGGAACATTTGACAGCTGCTCCCCGGGGCTTGACCGCTTGTCCTGAACGCCCCCCCCCCACCCCACCCCCCCCAGCCCCCGGCTCCTGCTCCCCTCTCCCCAGCCTCGGTGCTCCGCTCCCTGCCTCGGAGGCTGCCCCTTTGCGGCGCCTGCATCGCCTCCGAGGACGCGCACCTTCCGGAGGCTGGACGTAAAGCCTGACGCCCGCCACCGCCGCCGACCCGGCTCTCCGAGGGACGACTGTGAGGCCTCCCCCCACCCCCGGACCGCCCTGGGGACGACTGCTAAGCCTCCCCCAACGGACCGCCCGGGGGAAGACTGCTAAGCCTTCCCCGGACCTGCTCCCTCTCGACTATTAAGCCCCCCCTCTGTGGTCCTCAGGACCGCTGCCGCGCAGCCCTCGGAGTGGGGTGACACCCGGGCCGGAAAGCAAAGCGGCCACCAGGTCAACCCGTCGAATCCAATGGGTTGACCTGGTGGCCGGAAAGCAAACCGGCCGCCAGGTCAACCCAGTAGATTCCGCGGGTTGACCTGGTGGCCGCTAAGCACGACTCTTAAGCCTCCGCCGGACCGCCTGGGGAATGGCTATTAAGCCTGCCCCCGGAGTACTCGGGGGGACGACTATTAAGCCTCTCCTGGAACGACTATTAAGCCTGCCCCCGGAGTCCTCGGGGGACGACTATTAAGCCTCCCCCGGACCGGCTCCGTCTCGACTATTAAGCCCCCCCTCTGTGGTCCTCAAGACCACTGCCGCTCTGCCCTCGGAGTGGGGTGACGCCCGGGCCGGAAAGCAAACCGGCCACCAGGTCAACCCGTTGAATCCATTGGGTTGACCTGGTGGCCGGAAAGGAAACCGGCCGCCAGGTCAACCCAATAGATTCAGCGGGTTGACCTGGTGGCCGAACGGGGACTTTGAAAATTTTACAGCTGCTTCCCCTGGGGTTGACCTGTTGTCCCGGTGGGGACTTTGAACATTTGACAGCCGCTACCCGGGGCTTGACCTGTTGTCCTGAACGCCCCCCACCCCACGGCTCCTGCTCCCCACTCCCCAGCCTCGGTGCCCCGCTCCCTGCCTCAGAGGCCGCCTCTCTGCGGCAGCTGCAGCGCGTCCGAGGACGCTCACCCTCCGGAGGCTGGATGTAAAGCCTGACACCCGCCACCGCCGCCGACCCGGCTCTCCCAGGGACGACTGTGAGGCCTCCCCCCACCCCCGGACCACCCTGAGGACGACTGCTAAGCCTCCCCCACCGGACCGCCCGGGGGAAGACTGCGACGCCTCCCGCCAGGCCCCCACCCAGCCTGGGGGGAAGACTGCTAAGCCTCCCCCCCACACACACACTGTCGGGGGATGACGATTAAGCCTCTCCCGGACCGGCTCCGTCTCGACTATTAAGCCCCCCCTCTGTGGTCGTCAAGACCACTGCCGCGCTGCCCTCGGAGTGGGGTGACACCCGGGCCGGAAAGCAAAGCGGCCACCAGGTCAACCCGTCGAATCCAATGGGTTGACCTGGTGGCCGGATAGCAAACCGGCCGCCAGGTCATCCCAGTAGATTCGGAGGGTTGACCTGGTGGCCGTAAAGCACGACTATTAAGCCTGCCCCCTGGAGCGCTCGGGGGACGACTATTAAGCCTCCCACGGACCTGCTCCGTCTCGGCTATTAAGCCCCCCCCTCCGCCCGTGGTCCTCAGGACCAGTGCCCCCGGCTCATGTCCCGTCCGGCCGCCAGGTCAACCCAGGGCCCCGGAGAGGGGAGAGGAAAGGAGGTGGCCGGGGCGCACAGCAAACCGGCCACCAGGTCAACCCCAGGAATCCGACGGGTTGACCTGATGTTCCCCGAGGGGAAAGGGTTAGGGTGGCCGGAGCCTCCTCCGCCGAGGGTCGCCCTGCCCCGGCCTCAAAGTCCCGTCCGGCCACCAGGTCAACCCAGGGCTCCGGAGAGGGGAGAGGAAAGGAGGTGGCCGGACCCTCCTCTGGCGAGGGTCGCCCTGCCCACCTCCTCCGGCGGCCGGACCCTCCTCTGGCGAGGGTCGCCCTGCCCGCCTTCCCCCCCCGGGGAGGGAAGCACCACCCCGCACCCCGCAGCCAGGGCTGGTGGCTTTCCCTTCCTGCCGGAGGGTTGGGAGAAGAGACAAAGTCTTGTGTCAAAGGCTGACTTTCAATAGATCGCAGCGAGGTAGCTGCTCTGCTACGCACGAAACCCTGACCCAGAATCAGGTCGTCTACGAATGATTTAGCACCAGGTTCCCCACGAACATGCGGTGCGCAACGGGTGAGAGGCGGCTCCCTTCTGTCCGCACTCCGGTCCCGACACGAATGGCTCTCCTCACCGAGCCCTACCCCCCGGAGGGGGGGGGCCGGCTATCCGGGGCCAACCGAGGCTCCACGGCGCTGCCGTATCGTTACGTTTAG
>NW_026530235.1:0-47258 GCF_027887155.1 Malaclemys terrapin pileata | reverse complement strand
TCTCTAGCACAGATGAGGAATGAAAGTCTCTTTTGTCACCTTTCTCACCAGCCGACCACTTCGAAACCACTAGCTGTGAAGCCTAAAAGCATTTAGATGAAAACTCCTTGAGACATGTGTCCCAAGCACAGCTCAGGAATGAATTTCGTATTTTTAGTATTTCTCACCAACTGAGCGCTTCAAAAACCATAAACAATCAATGCTAACGACTTTTCAAGCATGAGTCCTTGAGAAATGTATCCGTAAGCACAGAACAGGAATGAATTTGTCATTTTTCTTCTTTCACATAAACCTTTGGCTTCCGAACCATTAAGAGTGCCTCCAAAGGCCTTTCGCAGCATGCTTCCTTGAGAAATTGATCGCTAGCTCAGATTAGGAATGAAATTCTCACGTTTCGTCTTTCTCCCGAACCGAGTCCTTCCAAACCAGTAGCAGTACATTAGGCTTTAGAAGCATGATTCCTTGAGAAATTTGTAACCAAAGCAGCTCAGCAATGAATTCCTCATTTTTCGTCTTTCTCATGAACCGATTTCTTCCAAACCATAAGCAAGCAGCCCAATGACTTTTGGATGAGGAGTCTTTGAGACATTTGTCCTTAGCACGGATCAGTAATAAGTCAGTCATTTTTTTTCTCTTTCTCTGGAACTGATGTCTTCCAAACCATTGGCAGTGCATCCTAATTGCTTTCGAAGCATGATTAATTGAGAAATTGGTCCCCAGCAGAGAACAAGAATTAATTTCTCTTTTTCATCTTTCTCACGAACCGATCTCTTAGAAATCATGTCCAGTCTATCGTAATGGCTTTTTGAGCATGATTCCTTGAAATATTTATACCTAGCGCCGTCAGGAATGAAATTCGCATTTCTCTTCTTTCTCATGACTCGCTGTCTCCGAAACAATCAGCAGGGCATCTTCAGGGCTTTCAGAAGAGGAGTCTTAGGGACATTTGGCCCTAGGACAGATCAGGAACAAAATTCTCTTTTTCGTCTTTCTCACGAAACGATCACTTGCAAAGCATTAACAGTCTAACGTAATAGCTTGAGAAATTTGGCCCTAGCAGAGCTCAGAAATGAAATTCACACCTTTCCTCTTGCACATGAACCGTTCTCTTCCAAATCAGTAGCACAACATGACTCCTTGTGACATTTGTCAGTAGCACAGCTCAGGAATGAATGAATAATTTTTCGTCTTTCTCATAAACCGATGTCTTCCAAAAAATGCCATTTGCAGTATGATGCTTTGAAACATTGATCTCTAGCACAAATCAGGAATGACATTCTCATTTGTTGGCCTTTCTCACGAACCGAGCTCGCTAAACCATTAAAAGTCCCTCCTCCTGTCTTCCAGGCGAGGTTTCCTTGAGACATTTGTCCCTAGCACGGATCAATAATTAGCTGAGTTGTTTGTCTTTCTCCCCTACACTTCTCTTTGTAAACACTAGCAGTGCATTCTAATGACATTTAGATGAAGATTCCAAGAGAAATTTGTCATAGCACAAATCTGGACGGAATTTATCTTGTTTTGTCTTTCTAATAACAGGTCTCTTCCTAAACACTAGCTTTCTAATGGCTTTTAGATGAAGCTGCCTAGAGACCTGAGCCCCAAGCACATCACAGGACTCAATAGTTCTTGTTCCTCTTCACAGGGATGAGAACCATCACCTGCTCCCCGGTAGCATAGGGGTGGGCACATGCTGAGCGGTCGTACCAGACCTTCTGCTTCCTCTGTGTCCTTGCTAGGTTTCTTCTAGCCAAGCCCATGAGCTCCACGAGCTTTTCCCAGGAAATCAGTACATACTCCACCATTGATGATCCCCCTGGAGAGGTCTACCCCTCCCACTCATCCCTCATGAAGTCTAGGGGTCCCCTGGCACTCCTCCCATACGGGGAAAAGCTTGTGCATTCCTGGCGCACTACCCTCTTTGCGAACAGCAGGTGGGGTAAATAACTTGTCCCAGTCCTACGGGTACTGGACCATAATGGTTATCAGCAGCATCTTTAGGGTCCCATTCAACCTCTTCACCTGTTTCGCGTGAATGGAGCTCTCCGCAACCATTAGCAGTGCATCTTAATGGCTTTTACACAAAGATTCCTAGAGTAATTTGTTAATAGCACAACTCAGGAATGAAGACTCTCATTTTAAGTGTTTCTCCTTTAATGATGACTTCCAAACCACTAGCCGTTCATCCTAATGGCTTTTCAAGGATCATTCCTTGAGCATCATCTCCTTAGCACAGTCAGCAAGGAAATTCTCATTTGTCGTCTCTCACGATGCGATCTTGTCCAAATCAGGAGCAGTACACACTAGTGACTTTTCAAGCATGACTCCTTGTGAAATTTTTCACTAGCACAGCACAGGAATGAAATTCTCTTTCTTCATCTTTCTCACCTACCGACCTCTTCCAAACCACTAGCTGTGCAGCCTAAAGGTATTTAGATGAAGAATCCTTGAGACACGTGTCCCAAAGCCAGCTCAGGAACGAATTGCCTATTTTTAGTATTTCTCACCAACTGAGCGCTTCAAAACCCTTAACAATCAATCCTAACGACTTTTCAAGCATGCGTCCTTGAGAAATGGATCTCTAGCACAGATGAGGAATGAAAGTCTCTTTTGTCACCTTTCTCACCAGCCGACCACTTCGAAACCACTAGCTGTGAAGCCTAAAAGCATTTAGATGAAAACTCCTTGAGACATGTGTCCCAAGCACAGCTCAGGAATGAATTTCGTATTTTTAGTATTTCTCACCAACTGAGCGCTTCAAAAACCATAAACAATCAATGCTAACGACTTTTCAAGCATGAGTCCTTGAGAAATGTATCCGTAAGCACAGAACAGGAATGAATTTGTCATTTTTCTTCTTTCTCATAAACCTATGGCTTCCGAACCATTAAGAGTGCCTCCAAAGGCGTTTCGCAGCATGCTTCCTTGAGAAATTGATCGCTAGCTCAGATTAGGAATGAAATTCTCACGTTTCGTCTTTCTCCCGAACCGAGTTCTTCCAAACCAGTAGCAGTACATTAGGCTTTAGAAGTATGATTCCTTGAGAAATTTGTAACCAAAGCAGCTCAGCAATGAATTCCTCATTTTTCGTCTTTCTCATGAACCGATTTCTTCCAAACCATAAGCAAGCAGCCCAATGACTTTTGGATGAGGAGTCTTTGAGACATTTGTCCTTAGCACGGATCAGTAATAAGAGTCATTTTTTTTCTCTTTCTCTGGAACTGATGTCTTCCAAACCATTGGCAGTGCATCCTAATTGCTTTCGAAGCATGATTAATTGAGAAATTGGTCCCCAGCAGAGAACAAGAATTAATTTCTCTTTTTCATCTTTCTCACGAACCGATCTCTTAGAAATCATGTCCAGTCTATCGTAATGGCTTTTTGAGCATGATTCCTTGAAATATTTATACCTAGCGCCGTCAGGAATGAAATTCGCATTTCTCTTCTTTCTCATGACTCGCTGTCTCCGAAACAATCAGCAGGGCATCTTCAGGGCTTTCAGAAGAGGAGTCTTAGGGACATTTGGCCCTAGGACAGATCAGGAACAAAATTCTCTTTTTCGTCTTTCTCACGAAACGATCACTTGCAAAGCATTAACAGTCTAACGTAATAGCTTGAGAAATTTGGCCCTAGCAGAGCTCAGAAATGAAATTCACACCTTTCCTCTTGCACATGAACCGTTCTCTTCCAAATCAGTAGCACAACATGACTCCTTGTGACATTTGTCAGTAGCACAGCTCAGGAATGAATGAATAATTTTTCGTCTTTCTCATAAACCGATGTCTTCCAAAAAATGCCATTTGCAGTATGATGCTTTGAAACATTGATCTCTAGCACAAATCAGGAATGACATTCTCATTTGTTGGCCTTTCTCACGAACCGAGCTCGCTAAACCATTAAAAGTCCCTCCTCCTGTCTTCCAGGCGAGGTTTCCTTGAGACATTTGTCCCTAGCACGGATCAATAATTAGCTGAGTTGTTTGTCTTTCTCCCCTACACTTCTCTTTGTAAACACTAGCAGTGCATTCTAATGACATTTAGATGAAGATTCCAAGAGAAATTTGTCATAGCACAAATCTGGACGGAATTTATCTTGTTTTGTCTTTCTAATAACAGGTCTCTTCCTAAACACTAGCTTTCTAATGGCTTTTAGATGAAGCTGCCTAGAGACCTGAGCCCCAAGCACATCACAGGACTCAATAGTTCTTGTTCCTCTTCACAGGGATGAGAACCATCACCTGCTCCCCGGTAGCATAGGGGTGGGCACATGCTGAGCGGTCGTACCAGACCTTCTGCTTCCTCTGTGTCCTTGCTAGGTTTCTTCTAGCCAAGCCCATGAGCTCCACGAGCTTTTCCCAGGAAATCAGTACATACTCCACCATTGATGATCCCCCTGGAGAGGTCTACCCCTCCCACTCATCCCTCATGAAGTCTAGGGGTCCCCTGGCACTCCTCCCATACGGGGAAAAGCTTGTGCATTCCTGGCGCACTACCCTCTTTGCGAACAGCAGGTGGGGTAAATAACTTGTCCCAGTCCTACGGGTACTGGACCATAATGGTTATCAGCAGCATCTTTAGGGTCCCATTCAACCTCTTCACCTGTTTCGCGTGAATGGAGCTCTCCGCAACCATTAGCAGTGCATCTTAATGGCTTTTACACAAAGATTCCTAGAGTAATTTGTTAATAGCACAACTCAGGAATGAAGACTCTCATTTTAAGTGTTTCTCCTTTAATGATGACTTCCAAACCACTAGCCGTTCATCCTAATGGCTTTTCAAGGATCATTCCTTGAGCATCATCTCCTTAGCACAGTCAGCAAGGAAATTCTCATTTGTCGTCTCTCACGATGCGATCTTGTCCAAATCAGGAGCAGTACACACTAGTGACTTTTCAAGCATGACTCCTTGTGAAATTTTTCACTAGCACAGCACAGGAATGAAATTCTCTTTCTTCATCTTTCTCACCTACCGACCTCTTCCAAACCACTAGCTGTGCAGCCTAAAGGTATTTAGATGAAGAATCCTTGAGACACGTGTCCCAAAGCCAGCTCAGGAATGAATTGCCTATTTTTAGTATTTCTCACCAACTGAGCGCTTCAAAACCCTTAACAATCAATCCTAACGACTTTTCAAGCATGCGTCCTTGAGAAATGGATCTCTAGCACAGATGAGGAATGAAAGTCTCTTTTGTCACCTTTCTCACCAGCCGACCACTTCGAAACCACTAGCTGTGAAGCCTAAAAGCATTTAGATGAAAACTCCTTGAGACATGTGTCCCAAGCACAGCTCAGGAATGAATTTCGTATTTTTAGTATTTCTCACCAACTGAGCGCTTCAAAAACCATAAACAATCAATGCTAACGACTTTTCAAGCATGAGTCCTTGAGAAATGTATCCGTAAGCACAGAACAGGAATGAATTTGTCATTTTTCTTCTTTCACATAAACCTTTGGCTTCCGAACCATTAAGAGTGCCTCCAAAGGCCTTTCGCAGCATGCTTCCTTGAGAAATTGATCGCTAGCTCAGATTAGGAATGAAATTCTCACGTTTCGTCTTTCTCCCGAACCGAGTCCTTCCAAACCAGTAGCAGTACATTAGGCTTTAGAAGTATGATTCCTTGAGAAATTTGTAACCAAAGCAGCTCAGCAATGAATTCCTCATTTTTCGTCTTTCTCATGAACCGATTTCTTCCAAACCATAAGCAAGCAGCCCAATGACTTTTGGATGAGGAGTCTTTGAGACATTTGTCCTTAGCACGGATCAGTAATAAGTCAGTCATTTTTTTTCTCTTTCTCTGGAACTGATGTCTTCCAAACCATTGGCAGTGCATCCTAATTGCTTTCGAAGCATGATTAATTGAGAAATTGGTCCCCAGCAGAGAACAAGAATTAATTTCTCTTTTTCATCTTTCTCACGAACCGATCTCTTAGAAATCATGTCCAGTCTATCGTAATGGCTTTTTGAGCATGATTCCTTGAAATATTTATACCTAGCGCCGTCAGGAATGAAATTCGCATTTCTCTTCTTTCTCATGACTCGCTGTCTCCGAAACAATCAGCAGGGCATCTTCAGGGCTTTCAGAAGAGGAGTCTTAGGGACATTTGGCCCTAGGACAGATCAGGAACAAAATTCTCTTTTTCGTCTTTCTCACGAAACGATCACTTGCAAAGCATTAACAGTCTAACGTAATAGCTTGAGAAATTTGGCCCTAGCAGAGCTCAGAAATGAAATTCACACCTTTCCTCTTGCACATGAACCGTTCTCTTCCAAATCAGTAGCACAACATGACTCCTTGTGACATTTGTCAGTAGCACAGCTCAGGAATGAATGAATAATTTTTCGTCTTTCTCATAAACCGATGTCTTCCAAAAAATGCCATTTGCAGTATGATGCTTTGAAACATTGATCTCTAGCACAAATCAGGAATGACATTCTCATTTGTTGGCCTTTCTCACGAACCGAGCTCGCTAAACCATTAAAAGTCCCTCCTCCTGTCTTCCAGGCGAGGTTTCCTTGAGACATTTGTCCCTAGCACGGATCAATAATTAGCTGAGTTGTTTGTCTTTCTCCCCTACACTTCTCTTTGTAAACACTAGCAGTGCATTCTAATGACATTTAGATGAAGATTCCAAGAGAAATTTGTCATAGCACAAATCTGGACGGAATTTATCTTGTTTTGTCTTTCTAATAACAGGTCTCTTCCTAAACACTAGCTTTCTAATGGCTTTTAGATGAAGCTGCCTAGAGACCTGAGCCCCAAGCACATCACAGGACTCAATAGTTCTTGTTCCTCTTCACAGGGATGAGAACCATCACCTGCTCCCCGGTAGCATAGGGGTGGGCACATGCTGAGCGGTCGTACCAGACCTTCTGCTTCCTCTGTGTCCTTGCTAGGTTTCTTCTAGCCAAGCCCATGAGCTCCACGAGCTTTTCCCAGGAAATCAGTACATACTCCACCATTGATGATCCCCCTGGAGAGGTCTACCCCTCCCACTCATCCCTCATGAAGTCTAGGGGTCCCCTGGCACTCCTCCCATACGGGGAAAAGCTTGTGCATTCCTGGCGCACTACCCTCTTTGCGAACAGCAGGTGGGGTAAATAACTTGTCCCAGTCCTACGGGTACTGGACCATAATGGTTATCAGCAGCATCTTTAGGGTCCCATTCAACCTCTTCACCTGTTTCGCGTGAATGGAGCTCTCCGCAACCATTAGCAGTGCATCTTAATGGCTTTTACACAAAGATTCCTAGAGTAATTTGTTAATAGCACAACTCAGGAATGAAGACTCTCATTTTAAGTGTTTCTCCTTTAATGATGACTTCCAAACCACTAGCCGTTCATCCTAATGGCTTTTCAAGGATCATTCCTTGAGCATCATCTCCTTAGCACAGTCAGCAAGGAAATTCTCATTTGTCGTCTCTCACGATGCGATCTTGTCCAAATCAGGAGCAGTACACACTAGTGACTTTTCAAGCATGACTCCTTGTGAAATTTTTCACTAGCACAGCACAGGAATGAAATTCTCTTTCTTCATCTTTCTCACCTACCGACCTCTTCCAAACCACTAGCTGTGCAGCCTAAAGGTATTTAGATGAAGAATCCTTGAGACACGTGTCCCAAAGCCAGCTCAGGAATGAATTGCCTATTTTTAGTATTTCTCACCAACTGAGCGCTTCAAAACCCTTAACAATCAATCCTAACGACTTTTCAAGCATGCGTCCTTGAGAAATGGATCTCTAGCACAGATGAGGAATGAAAGTCTCTTTTGTCACCTTTCTCACCAGCCGACCACTTCGAAACCACTAGCTGTGAAGCCTAAAAGCATTTAGATGAAAACTCCTTGAGACATGTGTCCCAAGCACAGCTCAGGAATGAATTTCGTATTTTTAGTATTTCTCACCAACTGAGCGCTTCAAAAACCATAAACAATCAATGCTAACGACTTTTCAAGCATGAGTCCTTGAGAAATGTATCCGTAAGCACAGAACAGGAATGAATTTGTCATTTTTCTTCTTTCACATAAACCTTTGGCTTCCGAACCATTAAGAGTGCCTCCAAAGGCCTTTCGCAGCATGCTTCCTTGAGAAATTGATCGCTAGCTCAGATTAGGAATGAAATTCTCACGTTTCGTCTTTCTCCCGAACCGAGTCCTTCCAAACCAGTAGCAGTACATTAGGCTTTAGAAGTATGATTCCTTGAGAAATTTGTAACCAAAGCAGCTCAGCAATGAATTCCTCATTTTTCGTCTTTCTCATGAACCGATTTCTTCCAAACCATAAGCAAGCAGCCCAATGACTTTTGGATGAGGAGTCTTTGAGACATTTGTCCTTAGCACGGATCAGTAATAAGTCAGTCATTTTTTTTCTCTTTCTCTGGAACTGATGTCTTCCAAACCATTGGCAGTGCATCCTAATTGCTTTCGAAGCATGATTAATTGAGAAATTGGTCCCCAGCAGAGAACAAGAATTAATTTCTCTTTTTCATCTTTCTCACGAACCGATCTCTTAGAAATCATGTCCAGTCTATCGTAATGGCTTTTTGAGCATGATTCCTTGAAATATTTATACCTAGCGCCGTCAGGAATGAAATTCGCATTTCTCTTCTTTCTCATGACTCGCTGTCTCCGAAACAATCAGCAGGGCATCTTCAGGGCTTTCAGAAGAGGAGTCTTAGGGACATTTGGCCCTAGGACAGATCAGGAACAAAATTCTCTTTTTCGTCTTTCTCACGAAACGATCACTTGCAAAGCATTAACAGTCTAACGTAATAGCTTGAGAAATTTGGCCCTAGCAGAGCTCAGAAATGAAATTCACACCTTTCCTCTTGCACATGAACCGTTCTCTTCCAAATCAGTAGCACAACATGACTCCTTGTGACATTTGTCAGTAGCACAGCTCAGGAATGAATGAATAATTTTTCGTCTTTCTCATAAACCGATGTCTTCCAAAAAATGCCATTTGCAGTATGATGCTTTGAAACATTGATCTCTAGCACAAATCAGGAATGACATTCTCATTTGTTGGCCTTTCTCACGAACCGAGCTCGCTAAACCATTAAAAGTCCCTCCTCCTGTCTTCCAGGCGAGGTTTCCTTGAGACATTTGTCCCTAGCACGGATCAATAATTAGCTGAGTTGTTTGTCTTTCTCCCCTACACTTCTCTTTGTAAACACTAGCAGTGCATTCTAATGACATTTAGATGAAGATTCCAAGAGAAATTTGTCATAGCACAAATCTGGACGGAATTTATCTTGTTTTGTCTTTCTAATAACAGGTCTCTTCCTAAACACTAGCTTTCTAATGGCTTTTAGATGAAGCTGCCTAGAGACCTGAGCCCCAAGCACATCACAGGACTCAATAGTTCTTGTTCCTCTTCACAGGGATGAGAACCATCACCTGCTCCCCGGTAGCATAGGGGTGGGCACATGCTGAGCGGTCGTACCAGACCTTCTGCTTCCTCTGTGTCCTTGCTAGGTTTCTTCTAGCCAAGCCCATGAGCTCCACGAGCTTTTCCCAGGAAATCAGTACATACTCCACCATTGATGATCCCCCTGGAGAGGTCTACCCCTCCCACTCATCCCTCATGAAGTCTAGGGGTCCCCTGGCACTCCTCCCATACGGGGAAAAGCTTGTGCATTCCTGGCGCACTACCCTCTTTGCGAACAGCAGGTGGGGTAAATAACTTGTCCCAGTCCTACGGGTACTGGACCATAATGGTTATCAGCAGCATCTTTAGGGTCCCATTCAACCTCTTCACCTGTTTCGCGTGAATGGAGCTCTCCGCAACCATTAGCAGTGCATCTTAATGGCTTTTACACAAAGATTCCTAGAGTAATTTGTTAATAGCACAACTCAGGAATGAAGACTCTCATTTTAAGTGTTTCTCCTTTAATGATGACTTCCAAACCACTAGCCGTTCATCCTAATGGCTTTTCAAGGATCATTCCTTGAGCATCATCTCCTTAGCACAGTCAGCAAGGAAATTCTCATTTGTCGTCTCTCACGATGCGATCTTGTCCAAATCAGGAGCAGTACACACTAGTGACTTTTCAAGCATGACTCCTTGTGAAATTTTTCACTAGCACAGCACAGGAATGAAATTCTCTTTCTTCATCTTTCTCACCTACCGACCTCTTCCAAACCACTAGCTGTGCAGCCTAAAGGTATTTAGATGAAGAATCCTTGAGACACGTGTCCCAAAGCCAGCTCAGGAATGAATTGCCTATTTTTAGTATTTCTCACCAACTGAGCGCTTCAAAACCCTTAACAATCAATCCTAACGACTTTTCAAGCATGCGTCCTTGAGAAATGGATCTCTAGCACAGATGAGGAATGAAAGTCTCTTTTGTCACCTTTCTCACCAGCCGACCACTTCGAAACCACTAGCTGTGAAGCCTAAAAGCATTTAGATGAAAACTCCTTGAGACATGTGTCCCAAGCACAGCTCAGGAATGAATTTCGTATTTTTAGTATTTCTCACCAACTGAGCGCTTCAAAAACCATAAACAATCAATGCTAACGACTTTTCAAGCATGAGTCCTTGAGAAATGTATCCGTAAGCACAGAACAGGAATGAATTTGTCATTTTTCTTCTTTCACATAAACCTTTGGCTTCCGAACCATTAAGAGTGCCTCCAAAGGCCTTTCGCAGCATGCTTCCTTGAGAAATTGATCGCTAGCTCAGATTAGGAATGAAATTCTCACGTTTCGTCTTTCTCCCGAACCGAGTCCTTCCAAACCAGTAGCAGTACATTAGGCTTTAGAAGTATGATTCCTTGAGAAATTTGTAACCAAAGCAGCTCAGCAATGAATTCCTCATTTTTCGTCTTTCTCATGAACCGATTTCTTCCAAACCATAAGCAAGCAGCCCAATGACTTTTGGATGAGGAGTCTTTGAGACATTTGTCCTTAGCACGGATCAGTAATAAGTCAGTCATTTTTTTTCTCTTTCTCTGGAACTGATGTCTTCCAAACCATTGGCAGTGCATCCTAATTGCTTTCGAAGCATGATTAATTGAGAAATTGGTCCCCAGCAGAGAACAAGAATTAATTTCTCTTTTTCATCTTTCTCACGAACCGATCTCTTAGAAATCATGTCCAGTCTATCGTAATGGCTTTTTGAGCATGATTCCTTGAAATATTTATACCTAGCGCCGTCAGGAATGAAATTCGCATTTCTCTTCTTTCTCATGACTCGCTGTCTCCGAAACAATCAGCAGGGCATCTTCAGGGCTTTCAGAAGAGGAGTCTTAGGGACATTTGGCCCTAGGACAGATCAGGAACAAAATTCTCTTTTTCGTCTTTCTCACGAAACGATCACTTGCAAAGCATTAACAGTCTAACGTAATAGCTTGAGAAATTTGGCCCTAGCAGAGCTCAGAAATGAAATTCACACCTTTCCTCTTGCACATGAACCGTTCTCTTCCAAATCAGTAGCACAACATGACTCCTTGTGACATTTGTCAGTAGCACAGCTCAGGAATGAATGAATAATTTTTCGTCTTTCTCATAAACCGATGTCTTCCAAAAAATGCCATTTGCAGTATGATGCTTTGAAACATTGATCTCTAGCACAAATCAGGAATGACATTCTCATTTGTTGGCCTTTCTCACGAACCGAGCTCGCTAAACCATTAAAAGTCCCTCCTCCTGTCTTCCAGGCGAGGTTTCCTTGAGACATTTGTCCCTAGCACGGATCAATAATTAGCTGAGTTGTTTGTCTTTCTCCCCTACACTTCTCTTTGTAAACACTAGCAGTGCATTCTAATGACATTTAGATGAAGATTCCAAGAGAAATTTGTCATAGCACAAATCTGGACGGAATTTATCTTGTTTTGTCTTTCTAATAACAGGTCTCTTCCTAAACACTAGCTTTCTAATGGCTTTTAGATGAAGCTGCCTAGAGACCTGAGCCCCAAGCACATCACAGGACTCAATAGTTCTTGTTCCTCTTCACAGGGATGAGAACCATCACCTGCTCCCCGGTAGCATAGGGGTGGGCACATGCTGAGCGGTCGTACCAGACCTTCTGCTTCCTCTGTGTCCTTGCTAGGTTTCTTCTAGCCAAGCCCATGAGCTCCACGAGCTTTTCCCAGGAAATCAGTACATACTCCACCATTGATGATCCCCCTGGAGAGGTCTACCCCTCCCACTCATCCCTCATGAAGTCTAGGGGTCCCCTGGCACTCCTCCCATACGGGGAAAAGCTTGTGCATTCCTGGCGCACTACCCTCTTTGCGAACAGCAGGTGGGGTAAATAACTTGTCCCAGTCCTACGGGTACTGGACCATAATGGTTATCAGCAGCATCTTTAGGGTCCCATTCAACCTCTTCACCTGTTTCGCGTGAATGGAGCTCTCCGCAACCATTAGCAGTGCATCTTAATGGCTTTTACACAAAGATTCCTAGAGTAATTTGTTAATAGCACAACTCAGGAATGAAGACTCTCATTTTAAGTGTTTCTCCTTTAATGATGACTTCCAAACCACTAGCCGTTCATCCTAATGGCTTTTCAAGGATCATTCCTTGAGCATCATCTCCTTAGCACAGTCAGCAAGGAAATTCTCATTTGTCGTCTCTCACGATGCGATCTTGTCCAAATCAGGAGCAGTACACACTAGTGACTTTTCAAGCATGACTCCTTGTGAAATTTTTCACTAGCACAGCACAGGAATGAAATTCTCTTTCTTCATCTTTCTCACCTACCGACCTCTTCCAAACCACTAGCTGTGCAGCCTAAAGGTATTTAGATGAAGAATCCTTGAGACACGTGTCCCAAAGCCAGCTCAGGAATGAATTGCCTATTTTTAGTATTTCTCACCAACTGAGCGCTTCAAAACCCTTAACAATCAATCCTAACGACTTTTCAAGCATGCGTCCTTGAGAAATGGATCTCTAGCACAGATGAGGAATGAAAGTCTCTTTTGTCACCTTTCTCACCAGCCGACCACTTCGAAACCACTAGCTGTGAAGCCTAAAAGCATTTAGATGAAAACTCCTTGAGACATGTGTCCCAAGCACAGCTCAGGAATGAATTTCGTATTTTTAGTATTTCTCACCAACTGAGCGCTTCAAAAACCATAAACAATCAATGCTAACGACTTTTCAAGCATGAGTCCTTGAGAAATGTATCCGTAAGCACAGAACAGGAATGAATTTGTCATTTTTCTTCTTTCACATAAACCTTTGGCTTCCGAACCATTAAGAGTGCCTCCAAAGGCCTTTCGCAGCATGCTTCCTTGAGAAATTGATCGCTAGCTCAGATTAGGAATGAAATTCTCACGTTTCGTCTTTCTCCCGAACCGAGTCCTTCCAAACCAGTAGCAGTACATTAGGCTTTAGAAGTATGATTCCTTGAGAAATTTGTAACCAAAGCAGCTCAGCAATGAATTCCTCATTTTTCGTCTTTCTCATGAACCGATTTCTTCCAAACCATAAGCAAGCAGCCCAATGACTTTTGGATGAGGAGTCTTTGAGACATTTGTCCTTAGCACGGATCAGTAATAAGTCAGTCATTTTTTTTCTCTTTCTCTGGAACTGATGTCTTCCAAACCATTGGCAGTGCATCCTAATTGCTTTCGAAGCATGATTAATTGAGAAATTGGTCCCCAGCAGAGAACAAGAATTAATTTCTCTTTTTCATCTTTCTCACGAACCGATCTCTTAGAAATCATGTCCAGTCTATCGTAATGGCTTTTTGAGCATGATTCCTTGAAATATTTATACCTAGCGCCGTCAGGAATGAAATTCGCATTTCTCTTCTTTCTCATGACTCGCTGTCTCCGAAACAATCAGCAGGGCATCTTCAGGGCTTTCAGAAGAGGAGTCTTAGGGACATTTGGCCCTAGGACAGATCAGGAACAAAATTCTCTTTTTCGTCTTTCTCACGAAACGATCACTTGCAAAGCATTAACAGTCTAACGTAATAGCTTGAGAAATTTGGCCCTAGCAGAGCTCAGAAATGAAATTCACACCTTTCCTCTTGCACATGAACCGTTCTCTTCCAAATCAGTAGCACAACATGACTCCTTGTGACATTTGTCAGTAGCACAGCTCAGGAATGAATGAATAATTTTTCGTCTTTCTCATAAACCGATGTCTTCCAAAAAATGCCATTTGCAGTATGATGCTTTGAAACATTGATCTCTAGCACAAATCAGGAATGACATTCTCATTTGTTGGCCTTTCTCACGAACCGAGCTCGCTAAACCATTAAAAGTCCCTCCTCCTGTCTTCCAGGCGAGGTTTCCTTGAGACATTTGTCCCTAGCACGGATCAATAATTAGCTGAGTTGTTTGTCTTTCTCCCCTACACTTCTCTTTGTAAACACTAGCAGTGCATTCTAATGACATTTAGATGAAGATTCCAAGAGAAATTTGTCATAGCACAAATCTGGACGGAATTTATCTTGTTTTGTCTTTCTAATAACAGGTCTCTTCCTAAACACTAGCTTTCTAATGGCTTTTAGATGAAGCTGCCTAGAGACCTGAGCCCCAAGCACATCACAGGACTCAATAGTTCTTGTTCCTCTTCACAGGGATGAGAACCATCACCTGCTCCCCGGTAGCATAGGGGTGGGCACATGCTGAGCGGTCGTACCAGACCTTCTGCTTCCTCTGTGTCCTTGCTAGGTTTCTTCTAGCCAAGCCCATGAGCTCCACGAGCTTTTCCCAGGAAATCAGTACATACTCCACCATTGATGATCCCCCTGGAGAGGTCTACCCCTCCCACTCATCCCTCATGAAGTCTAGGGGTCCCCTGGCACTCCTCCCATACGGGGAAAAGCTTGTGCATTCCTGGCGCACTACCCTCTTTGCGAACAGCAGGTGGGGTAAATAACTTGTCCCAGTCCTACGGGTACTGGACCATAATGGTTATCAGCAGCATCTTTAGGGTCCCATTCAACCTCTTCACCTGTTTCGCGTGAATGGAGCTCTCCGCAACCATTAGCAGTGCATCTTAATGGCTTTTACACAAAGATTCCTAGAGTAATTTGTTAATAGCACAACTCAGGAATGAAGACTCTCATTTTAAGTGTTTCTCCTTTAATGATGACTTCCAAACCACTAGCCGTTCATCCTAATGGCTTTTCAAGGATCATTCCTTGAGCATCATCTCCTTAGCACAGTCAGCAAGGAAATTCTCATTTGTCGTCTCTCACGATGCGATCTTGTCCAAATCAGGAGCAGTACACACTAGTGACTTTTCAAGCATGACTCCTTGTGAAATTTTTCACTAGCACAGCACAGGAATGAAATTCTCTTTCTTCATCTTTCTCACCTACCGACCTCTTCCAAACCACTAGCTGTGCAGCCTAAAGGTATTTAGATGAAGAATCCTTGAGACACGTGTCCCAAAGCCAGCTCAGGAATGAATTGCCTATTTTTAGTATTTCTCACCAACTGAGCGCTTCAAAACCCTTAACAATCAATCCTAACGACTTTTCAAGCATGCGTCCTTGAGAAATGGATCTCTAGCACAGATGAGGAATGAAAGTCTCTTTTGTCACCTTTCTCACCAGCCGACCACTTCGAAACCACTAGCTGTGAAGCCTAATAGCATTTAGATGAAAACTCCTTGAGACATGTGTCCCAAGCACAGCTCAGGAATGAATTTCGTATTTTTAGTATTTCTCACCAACTGAGCGCTTCAAAAACCATAAACAATCAATGCTAACGACTTTTCAAGCATGAGTCCTTGAGAAATGTATCCGTAAGCACAGAACAGGAATGAATTTGTCATTTTTCTTCTTTCACATAAACCTTTGGCTTCCGAACCATTAAGAGTGCCTCCAAAGGCCTTTCGCAGCATGCTTCCTTGAGAAATTGATCGCTAGCTCAGATTAGGAATGAAATTCTCACGTTTCGTCTTTCTCCCGAACCGAGTCCTTCCAAACCAGTAGCAGTACATTAGGCTTTAGAAGTATGATTCCTTGAGAAATTTGTAACCAAAGCAGCTCAGCAATGAATTCCTCATTTTTCGTCTTTCTCATGAACCGATTTCTTCCAAACCATAAGCAAGCAGCCCAATGACTTTTGGATGAGGAGTCTTTGAGACATTTGTCCTTAGCACGGATCAGTAATAAGTCAGTCATTTTTTTTCTCTTTCTCTGGAACTGATGTCTTCCAAACCATTGGCAGTGCATCCTAATTGCTTTCGAAGCATGATTAATTGAGAAATTGGTCCCCAGCAGAGAACAAGAATTAATTTCTCTTTTTCATCTTTCTCACGAACCGATCTCTTAGAAATCATGTCCAGTCTATCGTAATGGCTTTTTGAGCATGATTCCTTGAAATATTTATACCTAGCGCCGTCAGGAATGAAATTCGCATTTCTCTTCTTTCTCATGACTCGCTGTCTCCGAAACAATCAGCAGGGCATCTTCAGGGCTTTCAGAAGAGGAGTCTTAGGGACATTTGGCCCTAGGACAGATCAGGAACAAAATTCTCTTTTTCGTCTTTCTCACGAAACGATCACTTGCAAAGCATTAACAGTCTAACGTAATAGCTTGAGAAATTTGGCCCTAGCAGAGCTCAGAAATGAAATTCACACCTTTCCTCTTGCACATGAACCGTTCTCTTCCAAATCAGTAGCACAACATGACTCCTTGTGACATTTGTCAGTAGCACAGCTCAGGAATGAATGAATAATTTTTCGTCTTTCTCATAAACCGATGTCTTCCAAAAAATGCCATTTGCAGTATGATGCTTTGAAACATTGATCTCTAGCACAAATCAGGAATGACATTCTCATTTGTTGGCCTTTCTCACGAACCGAGCTCGCTAAACCATTAAAAGTCCCTCCTCCTGTCTTCCAGGCGAGGTTTCCTTGAGACATTTGTCCCTAGCACGGATCAATAATTAGCTGAGTTGTTTGTCTTTCTCCCCTACACTTCTCTTTGTAAACACTAGCAGTGCATTCTAATGACATTTAGATGAAGATTCCAAGAGAAATTTGTCATAGCACAAATCTGGACGGAATTTATCTTGTTTTGTCTTTCTAATAACAGGTCTCTTCCTAAACACTAGCTTTCTAATGGCTTTTAGATGAAGCTGCCTAGAGACCTGAGCCCCAAGCACATCACAGGACTCAATAGTTCTTGTTCCTCTTCACAGGGATGAGAACCATCACCTGCTCCCCGGTAGCATAGGGGTGGGCACATGCTGAGCGGTCGTACCAGACCTTCTGCTTCCTCTGTGTCCTTGCTAGGTTTCTTCTAGCCAAGCCCATGAGCTCCACGAGCTTTTCCCAGGAAATCAGTACATACTCCACCATTGATGATCCCCCTGGAGAGGTCTACCCCTCCCACTCATCCCTCATGAAGTCTAGGGGTCCCCTGGCACTCCTCCCATACGGGGAAAAGCTTGTGCATTCCTGGCGCACTACCCTCTTTGCGAACAGCAGGTGGGGTAAATAACTTGTCCCAGTCCTACGGGTACTGGACCATAATGGTTATCAGCAGCATCTTTAGGGTCCCATTCAACCTCTTCACCTGTTTCGCGTGAATGGAGCTCTCCGCAACCATTAGCAGTGCATCTTAATGGCTTTTACACAAAGATTCCTAGAGTAATTTGTTAATAGCACAACTCAGGAATGAAGACTCTCATTTTAAGTGTTTCTCCTTTAATGATGACTTCCAAACCACTAGCCGTTCATCCTAATGGCTTTTCAAGGATCATTCCTTGAGCATCATCTCCTTAGCACAGTCAGCAAGGAAATTCTCATTTGTCGTCTCTCACGATGCGATCTTGTCCAAATCAGGAGCAGTACACACTAGTGACTTTTCAAGCATGACTCCTTGTGAAATTTTTCACTAGCACAGCACAGGAATGAAATTCTCTTTCTTCATCTTTCTCACCTACCGACCTCTTCCAAACCACTAGCTGTGCAGCCTAAAGGTATTTAGATGAAGAATCCTTGAGACACGTGTCCCAAAGCCAGCTCAGGAATGAATTGCCTATTTTTAGTATTTCTCACCAACTGAGCGCTTCAAAACCCTTAACAATCAATCCTAACGACTTTTCAAGCATGCGTCCTTGAGAAATGGATCTCTAGCACAGATGAGGAATGAAAGTCTCTTTTGTCACCTTTCTCACCAGCCGACCACTTCGAAACCACTAGCTGTGAAGCCTAATAGCATTTAGATGAAAACTCCTTGAGACATGTGTCCCAAGCACAGCTCAGGAATGAATTTCGTATTTTTAGTATTTCTCACCAACTGAGCGCTTCAAAAACCATAAACAATCAATGCTAACGACTTTTCAAGCATGAGTCCTTGAGAAATGTATCCGTAAGCACAGAACAGGAATGAATTTGTCATTTTTCTTCTTTCACATAAACCTTTGGCTTCCGAACCATTAAGAGTGCCTCCAAAGGCCTTTCGCAGCATGCTTCCTTGAGAAATTGATCGCTAGCTCAGATTAGGAATGAAATTCTCACGTTTCGTCTTTCTCCCGAACCGAGTCCTTCCAAACCAGTAGCAGTACATTAGGCTTTAGAAGTATGATTCCTTGAGAAATTTGTAACCAAAGCAGCTCAGCAATGAATTCCTCATTTTTCGTCTTTCTCATGAACCGATTTCTTCCAAACCATAAGCAAGCAGCCCAATGACTTTTGGATGAGGAGTCTTTGAGACATTTGTCCTTAGCACGGATCAGTAATAAGTCAGTCATTTTTTTTCTCTTTCTCTGGAACTGATGTCTTCCAAACCATTGGCAGTGCATCCTAATTGCTTTCGAAGCATGATTAATTGAGAAATTGGTCCCCAGCAGAGAACAAGAATTAATTTCTCTTTTTCATCTTTCTCACGAACCGATCTCTTAGAAATCATGTCCAGTCTATCGTAATGGCTTTTTGAGCATGATTCCTTGAAATATTTATACCTAGCGCCGTCAGGAATGAAATTCGCATTTCTCTTCTTTCTCATGACTCGCTGTCTCCGAAACAATCAGCAGGGCATCTTCAGGGCTTTCAGAAGAGGAGTCTTAGGGACATTTGGCCCTAGGACAGATCAGGAACAAAATTCTCTTTTTCGTCTTTCTCACGAAACGATCACTTGCAAAGCATTAACAGTCTAACGTAATAGCTTGAGAAATTTGGCCCTAGCAGAGCTCAGAAATGAAATTCACACCTTTCCTCTTGCACATGAACCGTTCTCTTCCAAATCAGTAGCACAACATGACTCCTTGTGACATTTGTCAGTAGCACAGCTCAGGAATGAATGAATAATTTTTCGTCTTTCTCATAAACCGATGTCTTCCAAAAAATGCCATTTGCAGTATGATGCTTTGAAACATTGATCTCTAGCACAAATCAGGAATGACATTCTCATTTGTTGGCCTTTCTCACGAACCGAGCTCGCTAAACCATTAAAAGTCCCTCCTCCTGTCTTCCAGGCGAGGTTTCCTTGAGACATTTGTCCCTAGCACGGATCAATAATTAGCTGAGTTGTTTGTCTTTCTCCCCTACACTTCTCTTTGTAAACACTAGCAGTGCATTCTAATGACATTTAGATGAAGATTCCAAGAGAAATTTGTCATAGCACAAATCTGGACGGAATTTATCTTGTTTTGTCTTTCTAATAACAGGTCTCTTCCTAAACACTAGCTTTCTAATGGCTTTTAGATGAAGCTGCCTAGAGACCTGAGCCCCAAGCACATCACAGGACTCAATAGTTCTTGTTCCTCTTCACAGGGATGAGAACCATCACCTGCTCCCCGGTAGCATAGGGGTGGGCACATGCTGAGCGGTCGTACCAGACCTTCTGCTTCCTCTGTGTCCTTGCTAGGTTTCTTCTAGCCAAGCCCATGAGCTCCACGAGCTTTTCCCAGGAAATCAGTACATACTCCACCATTGATGATCCCCCTGGAGAGGTCTACCCCTCCCACTCATCCCTCATGAAGTCTAGGGGTCCCCTGGCACTCCTCCCATACGGGGAAAAGCTTGTGCATTCCTGGCGCACTACCCTCTTTGCGAACAGCAGGTGGGGTAAATAACTTGTCCCAGTCCTACGGGTACTGGACCATAATGGTTATCAGCAGCATCTTTAGGGTCCCATTCAACCTCTTCACCTGTTTCGCGTGAATGGAGCTCTCCGCAACCATTAGCAGTGCATCTTAATGGCTTTTACACAAAGATTCCTAGAGTAATTTGTTAATAGCACAACTCAGGAATGAAGACTCTCATTTTAAGTGTTTCTCCTTTAATGATGACTTCCAAACCACTAGCCGTTCATCCTAATGGCTTTTCAAGGATCATTCCTTGAGCATCATCTCCTTAGCACAGTCAGCAAGGAAATTCTCATTTGTCGTCTCTCACGATGCGATCTTGTCCAAATCAGGAGCAGTACACACTAGTGACTTTTCAAGCATGACTCCTTGTGAAATTTTTCACTAGCACAGCACAGGAATGAAATTCTCTTTCTTCATCTTTCTCACCTACCGACCTCTTCCAAACCACTAGCTGTGCAGCCTAAAGGTATTTAGATGAAGAATCCTTGAGACACGTGTCCCAAAGCCAGCTCAGGAATGAATTGCCTATTTTTAGTATTTCTCACCAACTGAGCGCTTCAAAACCCTTAACAATCAATCCTAACGACTTTTCAAGCATGCGTCCTTGAGAAATGGATCTCTAGCACAGATGAGGAATGAAAGTCTCTTTTGTCACCTTTCTCACCAGCCGACCACTTCGAAACCACTAGCTGTGAAGCCTAAAAGCATTTAGATGAAAACTCCTTGAGACATGTGTCCCAAGCACAGCTCAGGAATGAATTTCGTATTTTTAGTATTTCTCACCAACTGAGCGCTTCAAAAACCATAAACAATCAATGCTAACGACTTTTCAAGCATGAGTCCTTGAGAAATGTATCCGTAAGCACAGAACAGGAATGAATTTGTCATTTTTCTTCTTTCACATAAACCTTTGGCTTCCGAACCATTAAGAGTGCCTCCAAAGGCCTTTCGCAGCATGCTTCCTTGAGAAATTGATCGCTAGCTCAGATTAGGAATGAAATTCTCACGTTTCGTCTTTCTCCCGAACCGAGTCCTTCCAAACCAGTAGCAGTACATTAGGCTTTAGAAGTATGATTCCTTGAGAAATTTGTAACCAAAGCAGCTCAGCAATGAATTCCTCATTTTTCGTCTTTCTCATGAACCGATTTCTTCCAAACCATAAGCAAGCAGCCCAATGACTTTTGGATGAGGAGTCTTTGAGACATTTGTCCTTAGCACGGATCAGTAATAAGTCAGTCATTTTTTTTCTCTTTCTCTGGAACTGATGTCTTCCAAACCATTGGCAGTGCATCCTAATTGCTTTCGAAGCATGATTAATTGAGAAATTGGTCCCCAGCAGAGAACAAGAATTAATTTCTCTTTTTCATCTTTCTCACGAACCGATCTCTTAGAAATCATGTCCAGTCTATCGTAATGGCTTTTTGAGCATGATTCCTTGAAATATTTATACCTAGCGCCGTCAGGAATGAAATTCGCATTTCTCTTCTTTCTCATGACTCGCTGTCTCCGAAACAATCAGCAGGGCATCTTCAGGGCTTTCAGAAGAGGAGTCTTAGGGACATTTGGCCCTAGGACAGATCAGGAACAAAATTCTCTTTTTCGTCTTTCTCACGAAACGATCACTTGCAAAGCATTAACAGTCTAACGTAATAGCTTGAGAAATTTGGCCCTAGCAGAGCTCAGAAATGAAATTCACACCTTTCCTCTTGCACATGAACCGTTCTCTTCCAAATCAGTAGCACAACATGACTCCTTGTGACATTTGTCAGTAGCACAGCTCAGGAATGAATGAATAATTTTTCGTCTTTCTCATAAACCGATGTCTTCCAAAAAATGCCATTTGCAGTATGATGCTTTGAAACATTGATCTCTAGCACAAATCAGGAATGACATTCTCATTTGTTGGCCTTTCTCACGAACCGAGCTCGCTAAACCATTAAAAGTCCCTCCTCCTGTCTTCCAGGCGAGGTTTCCTTGAGACATTTGTCCCTAGCACGGATCAATAATTAGCTGAGTTGTTTGTCTTTCTCCCCTACACTTCTCTTTGTAAACACTAGCAGTGCATTCTAATGACATTTAGATGAAGATTCCAAGAGAAATTTGTCATAGCACAAATCTGGACGGAATTTATCTTGTTTTGTCTTTCTAATAACAGGTCTCTTCCTAAACACTAGCTTTCTAATGGCTTTTAGATGAAGCTGCCTAGAGACCTGAGCCCCAAGCACATCACAGGACTCAATAGTTCTTGTTCCTCTTCACAGGGATGAGAACCATCACCTGCTCCCCGGTAGCATAGGGGTGGGCACATGCTGAGCGGTCGTACCAGACCTTCTGCTTCCTCTGTGTCCTTGCTAGGTTTCTTCTAGCCAAGCCCATGAGCTCCACGAGCTTTTCCCAGGAAATCAGTACATACTCCACCATTGATGATCCCCCTGGAGAGGTCTACCCCTCCCACTCATCCCTCATGAAGTCTAGGGGTCCCCTGGCACTCCTCCCATACGGGGAAAAGCTTGTGCATTCCTGGCGCACTACCCTCTTTGCGAACAGCAGGTGGGGTAAATAACTTGTCCCAGTCCTACGGGTACTGGACCATAATGGTTATCAGCAGCATCTTTAGGGTCCCATTCAACCTCTTCACCTGTTTCGCGTGAATGGAGCTCTCCGCAACCATTAGCAGTGCATCTTAATGGCTTTTACACAAAGATTCCTAGAGTAATTTGTTAATAGCACAACTCAGGAATGAAGACTCTCATTTTAAGTGTTTCTCCTTTAATGATGACTTCCAAACCACTAGCCGTTCATCCTAATGGCTTTTCAAGGATCATTCCTTGAGCATCATCTCCTTAGCACAGTCAGCAAGGAAATTCTCATTTGTCGTCTCTCACGATGCGATCTTGTCCAAATCAGGAGCAGTACACACTAGTGACTTTTCAAGCATGACTCCTTGTGAAATTTTTCACTAGCACAGCACAGGAATGAAATTCTCTTTCTTCATCTTTCTCACCTACCGACCTCTTCCAAACCACTAGCTGTGCAGCCTAAAGGTATTTAGATGAAGAATCCTTGAGACACGTGTCCCAAAGCCAGCTCAGGAATGAATTGCCTATTTTTAGTATTTCTCACCAACTGAGCGCTTCAAAACCCTTAACAATCAATCCTAACGACTTTTCAAGCATGCGTCCTTGAGAAATGGATCTCTAGCACAGATGAGGAATGAAAGTCTCTTTTGTCACCTTTCTCACCAGCCGACCACTTCGAAACCACTAGCTGTGAAGCCTAAAAGCATTTAGATGAAAACTCCTTGAGACATGTGTCCCAAGCACAGCTCAGGAATGAATTTCGTATTTTTAGTATTTCTCACCAACTGAGCGCTTCAAAAACCATAAACAATCAATGCTAACGACTTTTCAAGCATGAGTCCTTGAGAAATGTATCCGTAAGCACAGAACAGGAATGAATTTGTCATTTTTCTTCTTTCACATAAACCTTTGGCTTCCGAACCATTAAGAGTGCCTCCAAAGGCCTTTCGCAGCATGCTTCCTTGAGAAATTGATCGCTAGCTCAGATTAGGAATGAAATTCTCACGTTTCGTCTTTCTCCCGAACCGAGTCCTTCCAAACCAGTAGCAGTACATTAGGCTTTAGAAGTATGATTCCTTGAGAAATTTGTAACCAAAGCAGCTCAGCAATGAATTCCTCATTTTTCGTCTTTCTCATGAACCGATTTCTTCCAAACCATAAGCAAGCAGCCCAATGACTTTTGGATGAGGAGTCTTTGAGACATTTGTCCTTAGCACGGATCAGTAATAAGTCAGTCATTTTTTTTCTCTTTCTCTGGAACTGATGTCTTCCAAACCATTGGCAGTGCATCCTAATTGCTTTCGAAGCATGATTAATTGAGAAATTGGTCCCCAGCAGAGAACAAGAATTAATTTCTCTTTTTCATCTTTCTCACGAACCGATCTCTTAGAAATCATGTCCAGTCTATCGTAATGGCTTTTTGAGCATGATTCCTTGAAATATTTATACCTAGCGCCGTCAGGAATGAAATTCGCATTTCTCTTCTTTCTCATGACTCGCTGTCTCCGAAACAATCAGCAGGGCATCTTCAGGGCTTTCAGAAGAGGAGTCTTAGGGACATTTGGCCCTAGGACAGATCAGGAACAAAATTCTCTTTTTCGTCTTTCTCACGAAACGATCACTTGCAAAGCATTAACAGTCTAACGTAATAGCTTGAGAAATTTGGCCCTAGCAGAGCTCAGAAATGAAATTCACACCTTTCCTCTTGCACATGAACCGTTCTCTTCCAAATCAGTAGCACAACATGACTCCTTGTGACATTTGTCAGTAGCACAGCTCAGGAATGAATGAATAATTTTTCGTCTTTCTCATAAACCGATGTCTTCCAAAAAATGCCATTTGCAGTATGATGCTTTGAAACATTGATCTCTAGCACAAATCAGGAATGACATTCTCATTTGTTGGCCTTTCTCACGAACCGAGCTCGCTAAACCATTAAAAGTCCCTCCTCCTGTCTTCCAGGCGAGGTTTCCTTGAGACATTTGTCCCTAGCACGGATCAATAATTAGCTGAGTTGTTTGTCTTTCTCCCCTACACTTCTCTTTGTAAACACTAGCAGTGCATTCTAATGACATTTAGATGAAGATTCCAAGAGAAATTTGTCATAGCACAAATCTGGACGGAATTTATCTTGTTTTGTCTTTCTAATAACAGGTCTCTTCCTAAACACTAGCTTTCTAATGGCTTTTAGATGAAGCTGCCTAGAGACCTGAGCCCCAAGCACATCACAGGACTCAATAGTTCTTGTTCCTCTTCACAGGGATGAGAACCATCACCTGCTCCCCGGTAGCATAGGGGTGGGCACATGCTGAGCGGTCGTACCAGACCTTCTGCTTCCTCTGTGTCCTTGCTAGGTTTCTTCTAGCCAAGCCCATGAGCTCCACGAGCTTTTCCCAGGAAATCAGTACATACTCCACCATTGATGATCCCCCTGGAGAGGTCTACCCCTCCCACTCATCCCTCATGAAGTCTAGGGGTCCCCTGGCACTCCTCCCATACGGGGAAAAGCTTGTGCATTCCTGGCGCACTACCCTCTTTGCGAACAGCAGGTGGGGTAAATAACTTGTCCCAGTCCTACGGGTACTGGACCATAATGGTTATCAGCAGCATCTTTAGGGTCCCATTCAACCTCTTCACCTGTTTCGCGTGAATGGAGCTCTCCGCAACCATTAGCAGTGCATCTTAATGGCTTTTACACAAAGATTCCTAGAGTAATTTGTTAATAGCACAACTCAGGAATGAAGACTCTCATTTTAAGTGTTTCTCCTTTAATGATGACTTCCAAACCACTAGCCGTTCATCCTAATGGCTTTTCAAGGATCATTCCTTGAGCATCATCTCCTTAGCACAGTCAGCAAGGAAATTCTCATTTGTCGTCTCTCACGATGCGATCTTGTCCAAATCAGGAGCAGTACACACTAGTGACTTTTCAAGCATGACTCCTTGTGAAATTTTTCACTAGCACAGCACAGGAATGAAATTCTCTTTCTTCATCTTTCTCACCTACCGACCTCTTCCAAACCACTAGCTGTGCAGCCTAAAGGTATTTAGATGAAGAATCCTTGAGACACGTGTCCCAAAGCCAGCTCAGGAATGAATTGCCTATTTTTAGTATTTCTCACCAACTGAGCGCTTCAAAACCCTTAACAATCAATCCTAACGACTTTTCAAGCATGCGTCCTTGAGAAATGGATCTCTAGCACAGATGAGGAATGAAAGTCTCTTTTGTCACCTTTCTCACCAGCCGACCACTTCGAAACCACTAGCTGTGAAGCCTAAAAGCATTTAGATGAAAACTCCTTGAGACATGTGTCCCAAGCACAGCTCAGGAATGAATTTCGTATTTTTAGTATTTCTCACCAACTGAGCGCTTCAAAAACCATAAACAATCAATGCTAACGACTTTTCAAGCATGAGTCCTTGAGAAATGTATCCGTAAGCACAGAACAGGAATGAATTTGTCATTTTTCTTCTTTCACATAAACCTTTGGCTTCCGAACCATTAAGAGTGCCTCCAAAGGCCTTTCGCAGCATGCTTCCTTGAGAAATTGATCGCTAGCTCAGATTAGGAATGAAATTCTCACGTTTCGTCTTTCTCCCGAACCGAGTCCTTCCAAACCAGTAGCAGTACATTAGGCTTTAGAAGTATGATTCCTTGAGAAATTTGTAACCAAAGCAGCTCAGCAATGAATTCCTCATTTTTCGTCTTTCTCATGAACCGATTTCTTCCAAACCATAAGCAAGCAGCCCAATGACTTTTGGATGAGGAGTCTTTGAGACATTTGTCCTTAGCACGGATCAGTAATAAGTCAGTCATTTTTTTTCTCTTTCTCTGGAACTGATGTCTTCCAAACCATTGGCAGTGCATCCTAATTGCTTTCGAAGCATGATTAATTGAGAAATTGGTCCCCAGCAGAGAACAAGAATTAATTTCTCTTTTTCATCTTTCTCACGAACCGATCTCTTAGAAATCATGTCCAGTCTATCGTAATGGCTTTTTGAGCATGATTCCTTGAAATATTTATACCTAGCGCCGTCAGGAATGAAATTCGCATTTCTCTTCTTTCTCATGACTCGCTGTCTCCGAAACAATCAGCAGGGCATCTTCAGGGCTTTCAGAAGAGGAGTCTTAGGGACATTTGGCCCTAGGACAGATCAGGAACAAAATTCTCTTTTTCGTCTTTCTCACGAAACGATCACTTGCAAAGCATTAACAGTCTAACGTAATAGCTTGAGAAATTTGGCCCTAGCAGAGCTCAGAAATGAAATTCACACCTTTCCTCTTGCACATGAACCGTTCTCTTCCAAATCAGTAGCACAACATGACTCCTTGTGACATTTGTCAGTAGCACAGCTCAGGAATGAATGAATAATTTTTCGTCTTTCTCATAAACCGATGTCTTCCAAAAAATGCCATTTGCAGTATGATGCTTTGAAACATTGATCTCTAGCACAAATCAGGAATGACATTCTCATTTGTTGGCCTTTCTCACGAACCGAGCTCGCTAAACCATTAAAAGTCCCTCCTCCTGTCTTCCAGGCGAGGTTTCCTTGAGACATTTGTCCCTAGCACGGATCAATAATTAGCTGAGTTGTTTGTCTTTCTCCCCTACACTTCTCTTTGTAAACACTAGCAGTGCATTCTAATGACATTTAGATGAAGATTCCAAGAGAAATTTGTCATAGCACAAATCTGGACGGAATTTATCTTGTTTTGTCTTTCTAATAACAGGTCTCTTCCTAAACACTAGCTTTCTAATGGCTTTTAGATGAAGCTGCCTAGAGACCTGAGCCCCAAGCACATCACAGGACTCAATAGTTCTTGTTCCTCTTCACAGGGATGAGAACCATCACCTGCTCCCCGGTAGCATAGGGGTGGGCACATGCTGAGCGGTCGTACCAGACCTTCTGCTTCCTCTGTGTCCTTGCTAGGTTTCTTCTAGCCAAGCCCATGAGCTCCACGAGCTTTTCCCAGGAAATCAGTACATACTCCACCATTGATGATCCCCCTGGAGAGGTCTACCCCTCCCACTCATCCCTCATGAAGTCTAGGGGTCCCCTGGCACTCCTCCCATACGGGGAAAAGCTTGTGCATTCCTGGCGCACTACCCTCTTTGCGAACAGCAGGTGGGGTAAATAACTTGTCCCAGTCCTACGGGTACTGGACCATAATGGTTATCAGCAGCATCTTTAGGGTCCCATTCAACCTCTTCACCTGTTTCGCGTGAATGGAGCTCTCCGCAACCATTAGCAGTGCATCTTAATGGCTTTTACACAAAGATTCCTAGAGTAATTTGTTAATAGCACAACTCAGGAATGAAGACTCTCATTTTAAGTGTTTCTCCTTTAATGATGACTTCCAAACCACTAGCCGTTCATCCTAATGGCTTTTCAAGGATCATTCCTTGAGCATCATCTCCTTAGCACAGTCAGCAAGGAAATTCTCATTTGTCGTCTCTCACGATGCGATCTTGTCCAAATCAGGAGCAGTACACACTAGTGACTTTTCAAGCATGACTCCTTGTGAAATTTTTCACTAGCACAGCACAGGAATGAAATTCTCTTTCTTCATCTTTCTCACCTACCGACCTCTTCCAAACCACTAGCTGTGCAGCCTAAAGGTATTTAGATGAAGAATCCTTGAGACACGTGTCCCAAAGCCAGCTCAGGAATGAATTGCCTATTTTTAGTATTTCTCACCAACTGAGCGCTTCAAAACCCTTAACAATCAATCCTAACGACTTTTCAAGCATGCGTCCTTGAGAAATGGATCTCTAGCACAGATGAGGAATGAAAGTCTCTTTTGTCACCTTTCTCACCAGCCGACCACTTCGAAACCACTAGCTGTGAAGCCTAATAGCATTTAGATGAAAACTCCTTGAGACATGTGTCCCAAGCACAGCTCAGGAATGAATTTCGTATTTTTAGTATTTCTCACCAACTGAGCGCTTCAAAAACCATAAACAATCAATGCTAACGACTTTTCAAGCATGAGTCCTTGAGAAATGTATCCGTAAGCACAGAACAGGAATGAATTTGTCATTTTTCTTCTTTCACATAAACCTTTGGCTTCCGAACCATTAAGAGTGCCTCCAAAGGCCTTTCGCAGCATGCTTCCTTGAGAAATTGATCGCTAGCTCAGATTAGGAATGAAATTCTCACGTTTCGTCTTTCTCCCGAACCGAGTCCTTCCAAACCAGTAGCAGTACATTAGGCTTTAGAAGTATGATTCCTTGAGAAATTTGTAACCAAAGCAGCTCAGCAATGAATTCCTCATTTTTCGTCTTTCTCATGAACCGATTTCTTCCAAACCATAAGCAAGCAGCCCAATGACTTTTGGATGAGGAGTCTTTGAGACATTTGTCCTTAGCACGGATCAGTAATAAGTCAGTCATTTTTTTTCTCTTTCTCTGGAACTGATGTCTTCCAAACCATTGGCAGTGCATCCTAATTGCTTTCGAAGCATGATTAATTGAGAAATTGGTCCCCAGCAGAGAACAAGAATTAATTTCTCTTTTTCATCTTTCTCACGAACCGATCTCTTAGAAATCATGTCCAGTCTATCGTAATGGCTTTTTGAGCATGATTCCTTGAAATATTTATACCTAGCGCCGTCAGGAATGAAATTCGCATTTCTCTTCTTTCTCATGACTCGCTGTCTCCGAAACAATCAGCAGGGCATCTTCAGGGCTTTCAGAAGAGGAGTCTTAGGGACATTTGGCCCTAGGACAGATCAGGAACAAAATTCTCTTTTTCGTCTTTCTCACGAAACGATCACTTGCAAAGCATTAACAGTCTAACGTAATAGCTTGAGAAATTTGGCCCTAGCAGAGCTCAGAAATGAAATTCACACCTTTCCTCTTGCACATGAACCGTTCTCTTCCAAATCAGTAGCACAACATGACTCCTTGTGACATTTGTCAGTAGCACAGCTCAGGAATGAATGAATAATTTTTCGTCTTTCTCATAAACCGATGTCTTCCAAAAAATGCCATTTGCAGTATGATGCTTTGAAACATTGATCTCTAGCACAAATCAGGAATGACATTCTCATTTGTTGGCCTTTCTCACGAACCGAGCTCGCTAAACCATTAAAAGTCCCTCCTCCTGTCTTCCAGGCGAGGTTTCCTTGAGACATTTGTCCCTAGCACGGATCAATAATTAGCTGAGTTGTTTGTCTTTCTCCCCTACACTTCTCTTTGTAAACACTAGCAGTGCATTCTAATGACATTTAGATGAAGATTCCAAGAGAAATTTGTCATAGCACAAATCTGGACGGAATTTATCTTGTTTTGTCTTTCTAATAACAGGTCTCTTCCTAAACACTAGCTTTCTAATGGCTTTTAGATGAAGCTGCCTAGAGACCTGAGCCCCAAGCACATCACAGGACTCAATAGTTCTTGTTCCTCTTCACAGGGATGAGAACCATCACCTGCTCCCCGGTAGCATAGGGGTGGGCACATGCTGAGCGGTCGTACCAGACCTTCTGCTTCCTCTGTGTCCTTGCTAGGTTTCTTCTAGCCAAGCCCATGAGCTCCACGAGCTTTTCCCAGGAAATCAGTACATACTCCACCATTGATGATCCCCCTGGAGAGGTCTACCCCTCCCACTCATCCCTCATGAAGTCTAGGGGTCCCCTGGCACTCCTCCCATACGGGGAAAAGCTTGTGCATTCCTGGCGCACTACCCTCTTTGCGAACAGCAGGTGGGGTAAATAACTTGTCCCAGTCCTACGGGTACTGGACCATAATGGTTATCAGCAGCATCTTTAGGGTCCCATTCAACCTCTTCACCTGTTTCGCGTGAATGGAGCTCTCCGCAACCATTAGCAGTGCATCTTAATGGCTTTTACACAAAGATTCCTAGAGTAATTTGTTAATAGCACAACTCAGGAATGAAGACTCTCATTTTAAGTGTTTCTCCTTTAATGATGACTTCCAAACCACTAGCCGTTCATCCTAATGGCTTTTCAAGGATCATTCCTTGAGCATCATCTCCTTAGCACAGTCAGCAAGGAAATTCTCATTTGTCGTCTCTCACGATGCGATCTTGTCCAAATCAGGAGCAGTACACACTAGTGACTTTTCAAGCATGACTCCTTGTGAAATTTTTCACTAGCACAGCACAGGAATGAAATTCTCTTTCTTCATCTTTCTCACCTACCGACCTCTTCCAAACCACTAGCTGTGCAGCCTAAAGGTATTTAGATGAAGAATCCTTGAGACACGTGTCCCAAAGCCAGCTCAGGAATGAATTGCCTATTTTTAGTATTTCTCACCAACTGAGCGCTTCAAAACCCTTAACAATCAATCCTAACGACTTTTCAAGCATGCGTCCTTGAGAAATGGATCTCTAGCACAGATGAGGAATGAAAGTCTCTTTTGTCACCTTTCTCACCAGCCGACCACTTCGAAACCACTAGCTGTGAAGCCTAAAAGCATTTAGATGAAAACTCCTTGAGACATGTGTCCCAAGCACAGCTCAGGAATGAATTTCGTATTTTTAGTATTTCTCACCAACTGAGCGCTTCAAAAACCATAAACAATCAATGCTAACGACTTTTCAAGCATGAGTCCTTGAGAAATGTATCCGTAAGCACAGAACAGGAATGAATTTGTCATTTTTCTTCTTTCACATAAACCTTTGGCTTCCGAACCATTAAGAGTGCCTCCAAAGGCCTTTCGCAGCATGCTTCCTTGAGAAATTGATCGCTAGCTCAGATTAGGAATGAAATTCTCACGTTTCGTCTTTCTCCCGAACCGAGTCCTTCCAAACCAGTAGCAGTACATTAGGCTTTAGAAGTATGATTCCTTGAGAAATTTGTAACCAAAGCAGCTCAGCAATGAATTCCTCATTTTTCGTCTTTCTCATGAACCGATTTCTTCCAAACCATAAGCAAGCAGCCCAATGACTTTTGGATGAGGAGTCTTTGAGACATTTGTCCTTAGCACGGATCAGTAATAAGTCAGTCATTTTTTTTCTCTTTCTCTGGAACTGATGTCTTCCAAACCATTGGCAGTGCATCCTAATTGCTTTCGAAGCATGATTAATTGAGAAATTGGTCCCCAGCAGAGAACAAGAATTAATTTCTCTTTTTCATCTTTCTCACGAACCGATCTCTTAGAAATCATGTCCAGTCTATCGTAATGGCTTTTTGAGCATGATTCCTTGAAATATTTATACCTAGCGCCGTCAGGAATGAAATTCGCATTTCTCTTCTTTCTCATGACTCGCTGTCTCCGAAACAATCAGCAGGGCATCTTCAGGGCTTTCAGAAGAGGAGTCTTAGGGACATTTGGCCCTAGGACAGATCAGGAACAAAATTCTCTTTTTCGTCTTTCTCACGAAACGATCACTTGCAAAGCATTAACAGTCTAACGTAATAGCTTGAGAAATTTGGCCCTAGCAGAGCTCAGAAATGAAATTCACACCTTTCCTCTTGCACATGAACCGTTCTCTTCCAAATCAGTAGCACAACATGACTCCTTGTGACATTTGTCAGTAGCACAGCTCAGGAATGAATGAATAATTTTTCGTCTTTCTCATAAACCGATGTCTTCCAAAAAATGCCATTTGCAGTATGATGCTTTGAAACATTGATCTCTAGCACAAATCAGGAATGACATTCTCATTTGTTGGCCTTTCTCACGAACCGAGCTCGCTAAACCATTAAAAGTCCCTCCTCCTGTCTTCCAGGCGAGGTTTCCTTGAGACATTTGTCCCTAGCACGGATCAATAATTAGCTGAGTTGTTTGTCTTTCTCCCCTACACTTCTCTTTGTAAACACTAGCAGTGCATTCTAATGACATTTAGATGAAGATTCCAAGAGAAATTTGTCATAGCACAAATCTGGACGGAATTTATCTTGTTTTGTCTTTCTAATAACAGGTCTCTTCCTAAACACTAGCTTTCTAATGGCTTTTAGATGAAGCTGCCTAGAGACCTGAGCCCCAAGCACATCACAGGACTCAATAGTTCTTGTTCCTCTTCACAGGGATGAGAACCATCACCTGCTCCCCGGTAGCATAGGGGTGGGCACATGCTGAGCGGTCGTACCAGACCTTCTGCTTCCTCTGTGTCCTTGCTAGGTTTCTTCTAGCCAAGCCCATGAGCTCCACGAGCTTTTCCCAGGAAATCAGTACATACTCCACCATTGATGATCCCCCTGGAGAGGTCTACCCCTCCCACTCATCCCTCATGAAGTCTAGGGGTCCCCTGGCACTCCTCCCATACGGGGAAAAGCTTGTGCATTCCTGGCGCACTACCCTCTTTGCGAACAGCAGGTGGGGTAAATAACTTGTCCCAGTCCTACGGGTACTGGACCATAATGGTTATCAGCAGCATCTTTAGGGTCCCATTCAACCTCTTCACCTGTTTCGCGTGAATGGAGCTCTCCGCAACCATTAGCAGTGCATCTTAATGGCTTTTACACAAAGATTCCTAGAGTAATTTGTTAATAGCACAACTCAGGAATGAAGACTCTCATTTTAAGTGTTTCTCCTTTAATGATGACTTCCAAACCACTAGCCGTTCATCCTAATGGCTTTTCAAGGATCATTCCTTGAGCATCATCTCCTTAGCACAGTCAGCAAGGAAATTCTCATTTGTCGTCTCTCACGATGCGATCTTGTCCAAATCAGGAGCAGTACACACTAGTGACTTTTCAAGCATGACTCCTTGTGAAATTTTTCACTAGCACAGCACAGGAATGAAATTCTCTTTCTTCATCTTTCTCACCTACCGACCTCTTCCAAACCACTAGCTGTGCAGCCTAAAGGTATTTAGATGAAGAATCCTTGAGACACGTGTCCCAAAGCCAGCTCAGGAATGAATTGCCTATTTTTAGTATTTCTCACCAACTGAGCGCTTCAAAACCCTTAACAATCAATCCTAACGACTTTTCAAGCATGCGTCCTTGAGAAATGGATCTCTAGCACAGATGAGGAATGAAAGTCTCTTTTGTCACCTTTCTCACCAGCCGACCACTTCGAAACCACTAGCTGTGAAGCCTAATAGCATTTAGATGAAAACTCCTTGAGACATGTGTCCCAAGCACAGCTCAGGAATGAATTTCGTATTTTTAGTATTTCTCACCAACTGAGCGCTTCAAAAACCATAAACAATCAATGCTAACGACTTTTCAAGCATGAGTCCTTGAGAAATGTATCCGTAAGCACAGAACAGGAATGAATTTGTCATTTTTCTTCTTTCACATAAACCTTTGGCTTCCGAACCATTAAGAGTGCCTCCAAAGGCCTTTCGCAGCATGCTTCCTTGAGAAATTGATCGCTAGCTCAGATTAGGAATGAAATTCTCACGTTTCGTCTTTCTCCCGAACCGAGTCCTTCCAAACCAGTAGCAGTACATTAGGCTTTAGAAGTATGATTCCTTGAGAAATTTGTAACCAAAGCAGCTCAGCAATGAATTCCTCATTTTTCGTCTTTCTCATGAACCGATTTCTTCCAAACCATAAGCAAGCAGCCCAATGACTTTTGGATGAGGAGTCTTTGAGACATTTGTCCTTAGCACGGATCAGTAATAAGTCAGTCATTTTTTTTCTCTTTCTCTGGAACTGATGTCTTCCAAACCATTGGCAGTGCATCCTAATTGCTTTCGAAGCATGATTAATTGAGAAATTGGTCCCCAGCAGAGAACAAGAATTAATTTCTCTTTTTCATCTTTCTCACGAACCGATCTCTTAGAAATCATGTCCAGTCTATCGTAATGGCTTTTTGAGCATGATTCCTTGAAATATTTATACCTAGCGCCGTCAGGAATGAAATTCGCATTTCTCTTCTTTCTCATGACTCGCTGTCTCCGAAACAATCAGCAGGGCATCTTCAGGGCTTTCAGAAGAGGAGTCTTAGGGACATTTGGCCCTAGGACAGATCAGGAACAAAATTCTCTTTTTCGTCTTTCTCACGAAACGATCACTTGCAAAGCATTAACAGTCTAACGTAATAGCTTGAGAAATTTGGCCCTAGCAGAGCTCAGAAATGAAATTCACACCTTTCCTCTTGCACATGAACCGTTCTCTTCCAAATCAGTAGCACAACATGACTCCTTGTGACATTTGTCAGTAGCACAGCTCAGGAATGAATGAATAATTTTTCGTCTTTCTCATAAACCGATGTCTTCCAAAAAATGCCATTTGCAGTATGATGCTTTGAAACATTGATCTCTAGCACAAATCAGGAATGACATTCTCATTTGTTGGCCTTTCTCACGAACCGAGCTCGCTAAACCATTAAAAGTCCCTCCTCCTGTCTTCCAGGCGAGGTTTCCTTGAGACATTTGTCCCTAGCACGGATCAATAATTAGCTGAGTTGTTTGTCTTTCTCCCCTACACTTCTCTTTGTAAACACTAGCAGTGCATTCTAATGACATTTAGATGAAGATTCCAAGAGAAATTTGTCATAGCACAAATCTGGACGGAATTTATCTTGTTTTGTCTTTCTAATAACAGGTCTCTTCCTAAACACTAGCTTTCTAATGGCTTTTAGATGAAGCTGCCTAGAGACCTGAGCCCCAAGCACATCACAGGACTCAATAGTTCTTGTTCCTCTTCACAGGGATGAGAACCATCACCTGCTCCCCGGTAGCATAGGGGTGGGCACATGCTGAGCGGTCGTACCAGACCTTCTGCTTCCTCTGTGTCCTTGCTAGGTTTCTTCTAGCCAAGCCCATGAGCTCCACGAGCTTTTCCCAGGAAATCAGTACATACTCCACCATTGATGATCCCCCTGGAGAGGTCTACCCCTCCCACTCATCCCTCATGAAGTCTAGGGGTCCCCTGGCACTCCTCCCATACGGGGAAAAGCTTGTGCATTCCTGGCGCACTACCCTCTTTGCGAACAGCAGGTGGGGTAAATAACTTGTCCCAGTCCTACGGGTACTGGACCATAATGGTTATCAGCAGCATCTTTAGGGTCCCATTCAACCTCTTCACCTGTTTCGCGTGAATGGAGCTCTCCGCAACCATTAGCAGTGCATCTTAATGGCTTTTACACAAAGATTCCTAGAGTAATTTGTTAATAGCACAACTCAGGAATGAAGACTCTCATTTTAAGTGTTTCTCCTTTAATGATGACTTCCAAACCACTAGCCGTTCATCCTAATGGCTTTTCAAGGATCATTCCTTGAGCATCATCTCCTTAGCACAGTCAGCAAGGAAATTCTCATTTGTCGTCTCTCACGATGCGATCTTGTCCAAATCAGGAGCAGTACACACTAGTGACTTTTCAAGCATGACTCCTTGTGAAATTTTTCACTAGCACAGCACAGGAATGAAATTCTCTTTCTTCATCTTTCTCACCTACCGACCTCTTCCAAACCACTAGCTGTGCAGCCTAAAGGTATTTAGATGAAGAATCCTTGAGACACGTGTCCCAAAGCCAGCTCAGGAATGAATTGCCTATTTTTAGTATTTCTCACCAACTGAGCGCTTCAAAACCCTTAACAATCAATCCTAACGACTTTTCAAGCATGCGTCCTTGAGAAATGGATCTCTAGCACAGATGAGGAATGAAAGTCTCTTTTGTCACCTTTCTCACCAGCCGACCACTTCGAAACCACTAGCTGTGAAGCCTAATAGCATTTAGATGAAAACTCCTTGAGACATGTGTCCCAAGCACAGCTCAGGAATGAATTTCGTATTTTTAGTATTTCTCACCAACTGAGCGCTTCAAAAACCATAAACAATCAATGCTAACGACTTTTCAAGCATGAGTCCTTGAGAAATGTATCCGTAAGCACAGAACAGGAATGAATTTGTCATTTTTCTTCTTTCACATAAACCTTTGGCTTCCGAACCATTAAGAGTGCCTCCAAAGGCCTTTCGCAGCATGCTTCCTTGAGAAATTGATCGCTAGCTCAGATTAGGAATGAAATTCTCACGTTTCGTCTTTCTCCCGAACCGAGTCCTTCCAAACCAGTAGCAGTACATTAGGCTTTAGAAGTATGATTCCTTGAGAAATTTGTAACCAAAGCAGCTCAGCAATGAATTCCTCATTTTTCGTCTTTCTCATGAACCGATTTCTTCCAAACCATAAGCAAGCAGCCCAATGACTTTTGGATGAGGAGTCTTTGAGACATTTGTCCTTAGCACGGATCAGTAATAAGTCAGTCATTTTTTTTCTCTTTCTCTGGAACTGATGTCTTCCAAACCATTGGCAGTGCATCCTAATTGCTTTCGAAGCATGATTAATTGAGAAATTGGTCCCCAGCAGAGAACAAGAATTAATTTCTCTTTTTCATCTTTCTCACGAACCGATCTCTTAGAAATCATGTCCAGTCTATCGTAATGGCTTTTTGAGCATGATTCCTTGAAATATTTATACCTAGCGCCGTCAGGAATGAAATTCGCATTTCTCTTCTTTCTCATGACTCGCTGTCTCCGAAACAATCAGCAGGGCATCTTCAGGGCTTTCAGAAGAGGAGTCTTAGGGACATTTGGCCCTAGGACAGATCAGGAACAAAATTCTCTTTTTCGTCTTTCTCACGAAACGATCACTTGCAAAGCATTAACAGTCTAACGTAATAGCTTGAGAAATTTGGCCCTAGCAGAGCTCAGAAATGAAATTCACACCTTTCCTCTTGCACATGAACCATTCTCTTCCAAATCAGTAGCACAACATGACTCCTTGTGACATTTGTCAGTAGCACAGCTCAGGAATGAATGAATAATTTTTCGTCTTTCTCATAAACCGATGTCTTCCAAAAAATGCCATTTGCAGTATGATGCTTTGAAACATTGATCTCTAGCACAAATCAGGAATGACATTCTCATTTGTTGGCCTTTCTCACGAACCGAGCTCGCTAAACCATTAAAAGTCCCTCCTCCTGTCTTCCAGGCGAGGTTTCCTTGAGACATTTGTCCCTAGCACGGATCAATAATTAGCTGAGTTGTTTGTCTTTCTCCCCTACACTTCTCTTTGTAAACACTAGCAGTGCATTCTAATGACATTTAGATGAAGATTCCAAGAGAAATTTGTCATAGCACAAATCTGGACGGAATTTATCTTGTTTTGTCTTTCTAATAACAGGTCTCTTCCTAAACACTAGCTTTCTAATGGCTTTTAGATGAAGCTGCCTAGAGACCTGAGCCCCAAGCACATCACAGGACTCAATAGTTCTTGTTCCTCTTCACAGGGATGAGAACCATCACCTGCTCCCCGGTAGCATAGGGGTGGGCACATGCTGAGCGGTCGTACCAGACCTTCTGCTTCCTCTGTGTCCTTGCTAGGTTTCTTCTAGCCAAGCCCATGAGCTCCACGAGCTTTTCCCAGGAAATCAGTACATACTCCACCATTGATGATCCCCCTGGAGAGGTCTACCCCTCCCACTCATCCCTCATGAAGTCTAGGGGTCCCCTGGCACTCCTCCCATACGGGGAAAAGCTTGTGCATTCCTGGCGCACTACCCTCTTTGCGAACAGCAGGTGGGGTAAATAACTTGTCCCAGTCCTACGGGTACTGGACCATAATGGTTATCAGCAGCATCTTTAGGGTCCCATTCAACCTCTTCACCTGTTTCGCGTGAATGGAGCTCTCCGCAACCATTAGCAGTGCATCTTAATGGCTTTTACACAAAGATTCCTAGAGTAATTTGTTAATAGCACAACTCAGGAATGAAGACTCTCATTTTAAGTGTTTCTCCTTTAATGATGACTTCCAAACCACTAGCCGTTCATCCTAATGGCTTTTCAAGGATCATTCCTTGAGCATCATCTCCTTAGCACAGTCAGCAAGGAAATTCTCATTTGTCGTCTCTCACGATGCGATCTTGTCCAAATCAGGAGCAGTACACACTAGTGACTTTTCAAGCATGACTCCTTGTGAAATTTTTCACTAGCACAGCACAGGAATGAAATTCTCTTTCTTCATCTTTCTCACCTACCGACCTCTTCCAAACCACTAGCTGTGCAGCCTAAAGGTATTTAGATGAAGAATCCTTGAGACACGTGTCCCAAAGCCAGCTCAGGAATGAATTGCCTATTTTTAGTATTTCTCACCAACTGAGCGCTTCAAAACCCTTAACAATCAATCCTAACGACTTTTCAAGCATGCGTCCTTGAGAAATGGATCTCTAGCACAGATGAGGAATGAAAGTCTCTTTTGTCACCTTTCTCACCAGCCGACCACTTCGAAACCACTAGCTGTGAAGCCTAAAAGCATTTAGATGAAAACTCCTTGAGACATGTGTCCCAAGCACAGCTCAGGAATGAATTTCGTATTTTTAGTATTTCTCACCAACTGAGCGCTTCAAAAACCATAAACAATCAATGCTAACGACTTTTCAAGCATGAGTCCTTGAGAAATGTATCCGTAAGCACAGAACAGGAATGAATTTGTCATTTTTCTTCTTTCACATAAACCTTTGGCTTCCGAACCATTAAGAGTGCCTCCAAAGGCCTTTCGCAGCATGCTTCCTTGAGAAATTGATCGCTAGCTCAGATTAGGAATGAAATTCTCACGTTTCGTCTTTCTCCCGAACCGAGTCCTTCCAAACCAGTAGCAGTACATTAGGCTTTAGAAGTATGATTCCTTGAGAAATTTGTAACCAAAGCAGCTCAGCAATGAATTCCTCATTTTTCGTCTTTCTCATGAACCGATTTCTTCCAAACCATAAGCAAGCAGCCCAATGACTTTTGGATGAGGAGTCTTTGAGACATTTGTCCTTAGCACGGATCAGTAATAAGTCAGTCATTTTTTTTCTCTTTCTCTGGAACTGATGTCTTCCAAACCATTGGCAGTGCATCCTAATTGCTTTCGAAGCATGATTAATTGAGAAATTGGTCCCCAGCAGAGAACAAGAATTAATTTCTCTTTTTCATCTTTCTCACGAACCGATCTCTTAGAAATCATGTCCAGTCTATCGTAATGGCTTTTTGAGCATGATTCCTTGAAATATTTATACCTAGCGCCGTCAGGAATGAAATTCGCATTTCTCTTCTTTCTCATGACTCGCTGTCTCCGAAACAATCAGCAGGGCATCTTCAGGGCTTTCAGAAGAGGAGTCTTAGGGACATTTGGCCCTAGGACAGATCAGGAACAAAATTCTCTTTTTCGTCTTTCTCACGAAACGATCACTTGCAAAGCATTAACAGTCTAACGTAATAGCTTGAGAAATTTGGCCCTAGCAGAGCTCAGAAATGAAATTCACACCTTTCCTCTTGCACATGAACCGTTCTCTTCCAAATCAGTAGCACAACATGACTCCTTGTGACATTTGTCAGTAGCACAGCTCAGGAATGAATGAATAATTTTTCGTCTTTCTCATAAACCGATGTCTTCCAAAAAATGCCATTTGCAGTATGATGCTTTGAAACATTGATCTCTAGCACAAATCAGGAATGACATTCTCATTTGTTGGCCTTTCTCACGAACCGAGCTCGCTAAACCATTAAAAGTCCCTCCTCCTGTCTTCCAGGCGAGGTTTCCTTGAGACATTTGTCCCTAGCACGGATCAATAATTAGCTGAGTTGTTTGTCTTTCTCCCCTACACTTCTCTTTGTAAACACTAGCAGTGCATTCTAATGACATTTAGATGAAGATTCCAAGAGAAATTTGTCATAGCACAAATCTGGACGGAATTTATCTTGTTTTGTCTTTCTAATAACAGGTCTCTTCCTAAACACTAGCTTTCTAATGGCTTTTAGATGAAGCTGCCTAGAGACCTGAGCCCCAAGCACATCACAGGACTCAATAGTTCTTGTTCCTCTTCACAGGGATGAGAACCATCACCTGCTCCCCGGTAGCATAGGGGTGGGCACATGCTGAGCGGTCGTACCAGACCTTCTGCTTCCTCTGTGTCCTTGCTAGGTTTCTTCTAGCCAAGCCCATGAGCTCCACGAGCTTTTCCCAGGAAATCAGTACATACTCCACCATTGATGATCCCCCTGGAGAGGTCTACCCCTCCCACTCATCCCTCATGAAGTCTAGGGGTCCCCTGGCACTCCTCCCATACGGGGAAAAGCTTGTGCATTCCTGGCGCACTACCCTCTTTGCGAACAGCAGGTGGGGTAAATAACTTGTCCCAGTCCTACGGGTACTGGACCATAATGGTTATCAGCAGCATCTTTAGGGTCCCATTCAACCTCTTCACCTGTTTCGCGTGAATGGAGCTCTCCGCAACCATTAGCAGTGCATCTTAATGGCTTTTACACAAAGATTCCTAGAGTAATTTGTTAATAGCACAACTCAGGAATGAAGACTCTCATTTTAAGTGTTTCTCCTTTAATGATGACTTCCAAACCACTAGCCGTTCATCCTAATGGCTTTTCAAGGATCATTCCTTGAGCATCATCTCCTTAGCACAGTCAGCAAGGAAATTCTCATTTGTCGTCTCTCACGATGCGATCTTGTCCAAATCAGGAGCAGTACACACTAGTGACTTTTCAAGCATGACTCCTTGTGAAATTTTTCACTAGCACAGCACAGGAATGAAATTCTCTTTCTTCATCTTTCTCACCTACCGACCTCTTCCAAACCACTAGCTGTGCAGCCTAAAGGTATTTAGATGAAGAATCCTTGAGACACGTGTCCCAAAGCCAGCTCAGGAATGAATTGCCTATTTTTAGTATTTCTCACCAACTGAGCGCTTCAAAACCCTTAACAATCAATCCTAACGACTTTTCAAGCATGCGTCCTTGAGAAATGGATCTCTAGCACAGATGAGGAATGAAAGTCTCTTTTGTCACCTTTCTCACCAGCCGACCACTTCGAAACCACTAGCTGTGAAGCCTAAAAGCATTTAGATGAAAACTCCTTGAGACATGTGTCCCAAGCACAGCTCAGGAATGAATTTCGTATTTTTAGTATTTCTCACCAACTGAGCGCTTCAAAAACCATAAACAATCAATGCTAACGACTTTTCAAGCATGAGTCCTTGAGAAATGTATCCGTAAGCACAGAACAGGAATGAATTTGTCATTTTTCTTCTTTCACATAAACCTTTGGCTTCCGAACCATTAAGAGTGCCTCCAAAGGCCTTTCGCAGCATGCTTCCTTGAGAAATTGATCGCTAGCTCAGATTAGGAATGAAATTCTCACGTTTCGTCTTTCTCCCGAACCGAGTCCTTCCAAACCAGTAGCAGTACATTAGGCTTTAGAAGTATGATTCCTTGAGAAATTTGTAACCAAAGCAGCTCAGCAATGAATTCCTCATTTTTCGTCTTTCTCATGAACCGATTTCTTCCAAACCATAAGCAAGCAGCCCAATGACTTTTGGATGAGGAGTCTTTGAGACATTTGTCCTTAGCACGGATCAGTAATAAGTCAGTCATTTTTTTTCTCTTTCTCTGGAACTGATGTCTTCCAAACCATTGGCAGTGCATCCTAATTGCTTTCGAAGCATGATTAATTGAGAAATTGGTCCCCAGCAGAGAACAAGAATTAATTTCTCTTTTTCATCTTTCTCACGAACCGATCTCTTAGAAATCATGTCCAGTCTATCGTAATGGCTTTTTGAGCATGATTCCTTGAAATATTTATACCTAGCGCCGTCAGGAATGAAATTCGCATTTCTCTTCTTTCTCATGACTCGCTGTCTCCGAAACAATCAGCAGGGCATCTTCAGGGCTTTCAGAAGAGGAGTCTTAGGGACATTTGGCCCTAGGACAGATCAGGAACAAAATTCTCTTTTTCGTCTTTCTCACGAAACGATCACTTGCAAAGCATTAACAGTCTAACGTAATAGCTTGAGAAATTTGGCCCTAGCAGAGCTCAGAAATGAAATTCACACCTTTCCTCTTGCACATGAACCGTTCTCTTCCAAATCAGTAGCACAACATGACTCCTTGTGACATTTGTCAGTAGCACAGCTCAGGAATGAATGAATAATTTTTCGTCTTTCTCATAAACCGATGTCTTCCAAAAAATGCCATTTGCAGTATGATGCTTTGAAACATTGATCTCTAGCACAAATCAGGAATGACATTCTCATTTGTTGGCCTTTCTCACGAACCGAGCTCGCTAAACCATTAAAAGTCCCTCCTCCTGTCTTCCAGGCGAGGTTTCCTTGAGACATTTGTCCCTAGCACGGATCAATAATTAGCTGAGTTGTTTGTCTTTCTCCCCTACACTTCTCTTTGTAAACACTAGCAGTGCATTCTAATGACATTTAGATGAAGATTCCAAGAGAAATTTGTCATAGCACAAATCTGGACGGAATTTATCTTGTTTTGTCTTTCTAATAACAGGTCTCTTCCTAAACACTAGCTTTCTAATGGCTTTTAGATGAAGCTGCCTAGAGACCTGAGCCCCAAGCACATCACAGGACTCAATAGTTCTTGTTCCTCTTCACAGGGATGAGAACCATCACCTGCTCCCCGGTAGCATAGGGGTGGGCACATGCTGAGCGGTCGTACCAGACCTTCTGCTTCCTCTGTGTCCTTGCTAGGTTTCTTCTAGCCAAGCCCATGAGCTCCACGAGCTTTTCCCAGGAAATCAGTACATACTCCACCATTGATGATCCCCCTGGAGAGGTCTACCCCTCCCACTCATCCCTCATGAAGTCTAGGGGTCCCCTGGCACTCCTCCCATACGGGGAAAAGCTTGTGCATTCCTGGCGCACTACCCTCTTTGCGAACAGCAGGTGGGGTAAATAACTTGTCCCAGTCCTACGGGTACTGGACCATAATGGTTATCAGCAGCATCTTTAGGGTCCCATTCAACCTCTTCACCTGTTTCGCGTGAATGGAGCTCTCCGCAACCATTAGCAGTGCATCTTAATGGCTTTTACACAAAGATTCCTAGAGTAATTTGTTAATAGCACAACTCAGGAATGAAGACTCTCATTTTAAGTGTTTCTCCTTTAATGATGACTTCCAAACCACTAGCCGTTCATCCTAATGGCTTTTCAAGGATCATTCCTTGAGCATCATCTCCTTAGCACAGTCAGCAAGGAAATTCTCATTTGTCGTCTCTCACGATGCGATCTTGTCCAAATCAGGAGCAGTACACACTAGTGACTTTTCAAGCATGACTCCTTGTGAAATTTTTCACTAGCACAGCACAGGAATGAAATTCTCTTTCTTCATCTTTCTCACCTACCGACCTCTTCCAAACCACTAGCTGTGCAGCCTAAAGGTATTTAGATGAAGAATCCTTGAGACACGTGTCCCAAAGCCAGCTCAGGAATGAATTGCCTATTTTTAGTATTTCTCACCAACTGAGCGCTTCAAAACCCTTAACAATCAATCCTAACGACTTTTCAAGCATGCGTCCTTGAGAAATGGATCTCTAGCACAGATGAGGAATGAAAGTCTCTTTTGTCACCTTTCTCACCAGCCGACCACTTCGAAACCACTAGCTGTGAAGCCTAATAGCATTTAGATGAAAACTCCTTGAGACATGTGTCCCAAGCACAGCTCAGGAATGAATTTCGTATTTTTAGTATTTCTCACCAACTGAGCGCTTCAAAAACCATAAACAATCAATGCTAACGACTTTTCAAGCATGAGTCCTTGAGAAATGTATCCGTAAGCACAGAACAGGAATGAATTTGTCATTTTTCTTCTTTCACATAAACCTTTGGCTTCCGAACCATTAAGAGTGCCTCCAAAGGCCTTTCGCAGCATGCTTCCTTGAGAAATTGATCGCTAGCTCAGATTAGGAATGAAATTCTCACGTTTCGTCTTTCTCCCGAACCGAGTCCTTCCAAACCAGTAGCAGTACATTAGGCTTTAGAAGTATGATTCCTTGAGAAATTTGTAACCAAAGCAGCTCAGCAATGAATTCCTCATTTTTCGTCTTTCTCATGAACCGATTTCTTCCAAACCATAAGCAAGCAGCCCAATGACTTTTGGATGAGGAGTCTTTGAGACATTTGTCCTTAGCACGGATCAGTAATAAGTCAGTCATTTTTTTTCTCTTTCTCTGGAACTGATGTCTTCCAAACCATTGGCAGTGCATCCTAATTGCTTTCGAAGCATGATTAATTGAGAAATTGGTCCCCAGCAGAGAACAAGAATTAATTTCTCTTTTTCATCTTTCTCACGAACCGATCTCTTAGAAATCATGTCCAGTCTATCGTAATGGCTTTTTGAGCATGATTCCTTGAAATATTTATACCTAGCGCCGTCAGGAATGAAATTCGCATTTCTCTTCTTTCTCATGACTCGCTGTCTCCGAAACAATCAGCAGGGCATCTTCAGGGCTTTCAGAAGAGGAGTCTTAGGGACATTTGGCCCTAGGACAGATCAGGAACAAAATTCTCTTTTTCGTCTTTCTCACGAAACGATCACTTGCAAAGCATTAACAGTCTAACGTAATAGCTTGAGAAATTTGGCCCTAGCAGAGCTCAGAAATGAAATTCACACCTTTCCTCTTGCACATGAACCGTTCTCTTCCAAATCAGTAGCACAACATGACTCCTTGTGACATTTGTCAGTAGCACAGCTCAGGAATGAATGAATAATTTTTCGTCTTTCTCATAAACCGATGTCTTCCAAAAAATGCCATTTGCAGTATGATGCTTTGAAACATTGATCTCTAGCACAAATCAGGAATGACATTCTCATTTGTTGGCCTTTCTCACGAACCGAGCTCGCTAAACCATTAAAAGTCCCTCCTCCTGTCTTCCAGGCGAGGTTTCCTTGAGACATTTGTCCCTAGCACGGATCAATAATTAGCTGAGTTGTTTGTCTTTCTCCCCTACACTTCTCTTTGTAAACACTAGCAGTGCATTCTAATGACATTTAGATGAAGATTCCAAGAGAAATTTGTCATAGCACAAATCTGGACGGAATTTATCTTGTTTTGTCTTTCTAATAACAGGTCTCTTCCTAAACACTAGCTTTCTAATGGCTTTTAGATGAAGCTGCCTAGAGACCTGAGCCCCAAGCACATCACAGGACTCAATAGTTCTTGTTCCTCTTCACAGGGATGAGAACCATCACCTGCTCCCCGGTAGCATAGGGGTGGGCACATGCTGAGCGGTCGTACCAGACCTTCTGCTTCCTCTGTGTCCTTGCTAGGTTTCTTCTAGCCAAGCCCATGAGCTCCACGAGCTTTTCCCAGGAAATCAGTACATACTCCACCATTGATGATCCCCCTGGAGAGGTCTACCCCTCCCACTCATCCCTCATGAAGTCTAGGGGTCCCCTGGCACTCCTCCCATACGGGGAAAAGCTTGTGCATTCCTGGCGCACTACCCTCTTTGCGAACAGCAGGTGGGGTAAATAACTTGTCCCAGTCCTACGGGTACTGGACCATAATGGTTATCAGCAGCATCTTTAGGGTCCCATTCAACCTCTTCACCTGTTTCGCGTGAATGGAGCTCTCCGCAACCATTAGCAGTGCATCTTAATGGCTTTTACACAAAGATTCCTAGAGTAATTTGTTAATAGCACAACTCAGGAATGAAGACTCTCATTTTAAGTGTTTCTCCTTTAATGATGACTTCCAAACCACTAGCCGTTCATCCTAATGGCTTTTCAAGGATCATTCCTTGAGCATCATCTCCTTAGCACAGTCAGCAAGGAAATTCTCATTTGTCGTCTCTCACGATGCGATCTTGTCCAAATCAGGAGCAGTACACACTAGTGACTTTTCAAGCATGACTCCTTGTGAAATTTTTCACTAGCACAGCACAGGAATGAAATTCTCTTTCTTCATCTTTCTCACCTACCGACCTCTTCCAAACCACTAGCTGTGCAGCCTAAAGGTATTTAGATGAAGAATCCTTGAGACACGTGTCCCAAAGCCAGCTCAGGAATGAATTGCCTATTTTTAGTATTTCTCACCAACTGAGCGCTTCAAAACCCTTAACAATCAATCCTAACGACTTTTCAAGCATGCGTCCTTGAGAAATGGATCTCTAGCACAGATGAGGAATGAAAGTCTCTTTTGTCACCTTTCTCACCAGCCGACCACTTCGAAACCACTAGCTGTGAAGCCTAATAGCATTTAGATGAAAACTCCTTGAGACATGTGTCCCAAGCACAGCTCAGGAATGAATTTCGTATTTTTAGTATTTCTCACCAACTGAGCGCTTCAAAAACCATAAACAATCAATGCTAACGACTTTTCAAGCATGAGTCCTTGAGAAATGTATCCGTAAGCACAGAACAGGAATGAATTTGTCATTTTTCTTCTTTCACATAAACCTTTGGCTTCCGAACCATTAAGAGTGCCTCCAAAGGCCTTTCGCAGCATGCTTCCTTGAGAAATTGATCGCTAGCTCAGATTAGGAATGAAATTCTCACGTTTCGTCTTTCTCCCGAACCGAGTCCTTCCAAACCAGTAGCAGTACATTAGGCTTTAGAAGTATGATTCCTTGAGAAATTTGTAACCAAAGCAGCTCAGCAATGAATTCCTCATTTTTCGTCTTTCTCATGAACCGATTTCTTCCAAACCATAAGCAAGCAGCCCAATGACTTTTGGATGAGGAGTCTTTGAGACATTTGTCCTTAGCACGGATCAGTAATAAGTCAGTCATTTTTTTTCTCTTTCTCTGGAACTGATGTCTTCCAAACCATTGGCAGTGCATCCTAATTGCTTTCGAAGCATGATTAATTGAGAAATTGGTCCCCAGCAGAGAACAAGAATTAATTTCTCTTTTTCATCTTTCTCACGAACCGATCTCTTAGAAATCATGTCCAGTCTATCGTAATGGCTTTTTGAGCATGATTCCTTGAAATATTTATACCTAGCGCCGTCAGGAATGAAAT
>NW_026530234.1:45000-49224 GCF_027887155.1 Malaclemys terrapin pileata | reverse complement strand
CCACCAGGTCAACCCATTGGATTCGACGGGTTGACCTGGTGGCCGCTTTGCTTTCCGGCCCGGGTGTCACCCCACTCCGAGGGCAGCGCGGCAGTGGTCTTGACGACCACAGAGGGGGGGCTTAATAGTCGAGACGGAGCCGGTCCGGGAGAGGCTTAATCGTCATCCCCCGACAGTGTGTGTGTGGGGGGGAGGCTTAGCAGTCTTCCCCCCAGGCTGGGTGGGGGCCTGGCGGGAGGCGTCGCAGTCTTCCCCCGGGCGGTCCGGTGGGGGAGGCTTAGCAGTCGTCCTCAGGGTGGTCCGGGGGTGGGGGGAGGCCTCACAGTCGTCCCTGGGAGAGCCGGGTCGGCGGCGGTGGCGGGTGTCAGGCTTTACATCCAGCCTCCGGAGGGTGAGCGTCCTCGGACGCGCTGCAGCTGCCGCAGAGAGGCGGCCTCTGAGGCAGGGAGCGGGGCACCGAGGCTGGGGAGTGGGGAGCAGGAGCCGTGGGGTGGGGGGCGTTCAGGACAACAGGTCAAGCCCCGGGTAGCGGCTGTCAAATGTTCAAAGTCCCCACCGGGACAACAGGTCAACCCCAGGGGAAGCAGCTGTAAAATTTTCAAAGTCCCCGTTCGGCCACCAGGTCAACCCGCTGAATCTATTGGGTTGACCTGGCGGCCGGTTTCCTTTCCGGCCACCAGGTCAACCCAATGGATTCAACGGGTTGACCTGGTGGCCGGTTTGCTTTCCGGCCCGGGCGTCACCCCACTCCGAGGGCAGAGCGGCAGTGGTCTTGAGGACCACAGAGGGGGGGCTTAATAGTCGAGACGGAGCCGGTCCGGGGGAGGCTTAATAGTCGTCCCCCGAGGACTCCGGGGGCAGGCTTAATAGTCGTTCCAGGAGAGGCTTAATAGTCGTCCCCCCGAGTACTCCGGGGGCAGGCTTAATAGCCATTCCCCAGGCGGTCCGGCGGAGGCTTAAGAGTCGTGCTTAGCGGCCACCAGGTCAACCCGCGGAATCTACTGGGTTGACCTGGCGGCCGGTTTGCTTTCCGGCCACCAGGTCAACCCATTGGATTCGACGGGTTGACCTGGTGGCCGCTTTGCTTTCCGGCCCGGGTGTCACCCCACTCCGAGGGCTGCGCGGCAGCGGTCCTGAGGACCACAGAGGGGGGGCTTAATAGTCGAGAGGGAGCAGGTCCGGGGAAGGCTTAGCAGTCTTCCCCCGGGCGGTCCGTTGGGGGAGGCTTAGCAGTCGTCCCCAGGGCGGTCCGGGGGTGGGGGGAGGCCTCACAGTCGTCCCTCGGAGAGCCGGGTCGGCGGCGGTGGCGGGCGTCAGGCTTTACGTCCAGCCTCCGGAAGGTGCGCGTCCTCGGAGGCGATGCAGGCGCCGCAAAGGGGCAGCCTCCGAGGCAGGGAGCGGAGCACCGAGGCTGGGGAGAGGGGAGCAGGAGCCGGGGGCTGGGGGGGGTGGGGTGGGGGGGGGGCGTTCAGGACAAGCGGTCAAGCCCCGGGGAGCAGCTGTCAAATGTTCCAAGTCCCCACTCGGCCACCAGGTCCACCCCAGTCTAGCAATGGGGTTGACCTGGCTGATGGCCGGTTAGTGTCAAGGTAAACTCACCGTCGTCCACAGGAGGGCAGCTCTCAGGCCGTCCGGCTGCGGCTGACTCTGGGGCGGTGCCCGGTCCCGGCAGCGAGGGGCGGGGGGGGGGCGCGGAGCGACACGGAGCTAACCGGCCCCCGGGGCCGGGGGCGCCTCCCGCGACTTTGGGGGCCGCGGGTCGTCAGTGGCGTGCAGGCCGGGCCTCTCCCGGGGGATTCGGGGGGGGGGGGGGCGGTCCTGCGGGCCGGGCGCAGGGGGCTCGAGCGAGCCCGGGCCGGTCCGCCCCGGGGCCGGGGTCTCCGCCTGCGGCTCGGGGGGGCGCGGGTCGTCGGGGGAGGAAGCCCGGGGGAGCTGCACGCCGGCCTGCCAGGCCAGGCCAGGCCTGGCCTGGGTGGCCGCGGGGGGATTCGGGGCGGTCCCGCGAGCCGGCGGCCGGGCGCAGGGGGTCCGAGCGCGTCCGAGCGAGTCCGTCCCGGCCCCGGGGTCTCCCCCTGCGGCTCTGGGGGGCCGTGGGTCCCCGCTGGCGGAAGCCGCTGGGCGCTGGACACCCGCCGTCCGTCCCGCCTGGCCAGGCCTGGCCTGGGTGGCCGCGGGGCGGGGGATTCGGGGCGGTCCCGCGAGCCGGCGGCCGGGCGCAGGGGGTCCGAGCGCGTCCGAGCGAGTCCGTCCCGGCCCCGGGGTGTCCCCCTGCGGCTCTGGGGGCCGTGGGTCCCCGCTGGAGGAAGCCGCTGGGCGCTGGACACCCGCCGTCCGTCCCGCCTGGCCAGGCCTGGCCTGGGTGGCCGCGGGGGGATTCGGGGCGGTCCCGCGAGCCGGCGCCCGGGCGCAGGGGGTCCGAGCGAGTCCGTCCCGGGCCCGGGGCCTCCCCCTGCGGCTTTGGGGGCCGTGGGTCCCCGCTGGCGGAAGCCGCTGGGCGCTGGACACCCGCCGTCCGTCCCGCCTGGCCAGGCCTGGCCTGGGTGGCCGCGGGGCGGGGGGATTCGGGGCGGTCCTGCGGGCCGGCGGCCGGGAGGGTCCGGGCCAGTCCGCCCCATGCCCGGGGTCTCCCCCAGCGGCTTCGGTGGGTCCTCCGCGGAGGAAGCCGGGTGGGGAGCCGGACCCCAGGCGCCCAGACCCGTGACCTGCGGCCGCGACCTCCGACTCGGCAGGAGCGACGAGGGGCTTTCCGGCCCGTCCCCCCCCTCTCCTTCCTCCCCAGAAAAGGAGAGAGAGCTGGCTCGGACCGGGAAAAGCTGCCTACGGCACCTGGGATTCCCAGGCGGTCACCCATCCAAGTACTAGCCAGGCCCGGGACGGTTTACCTTCCGAGATCGGACGGGATCGGGGGCGTTCGGTCCGGTATGGCCGTAGGCACCCGGCCCCCGCGCCTCCTCGCCCGCTTTCCCCTGCCGACGCCCGGGCCTGCCGCACGGTGAGCCCCGGTCGGACTGCCCCCCTGCGGCAGGGCCCCCGTCTCTCGCGGGCCCGGTCCTTTTTTCCTTCTCGAGCTCCGGGGCCCGGGCTGGCCGCCAGAGCCCCTCCGCCCGCCCGCCCTCCCCGGCGTCGGGGAAAATATTGTCCCGGACATCCAGTGCGCCCTGATCCTGTCAGCCGGGGGGGGGGGTGGGTGGGTGGAGGGGGGGCAGTCCCTCGCTGCGGCCGGGGAGGGTGAGCCCAGGGCGGCTTGCCTGCCGTCCGAGTCCCCTCTCGGCCACCAGGTCAACCCCGAGCCGAAAGGGCTGAAAAATTTTCAGAGTCCCCTCCCGGGCACCAGGTCAACCCGTGGAATCGAACGGGTTCGCCTGCTGGCCGGTTCGCTTCCCGGCCACCAGGTCAACCCGTAGGTTTGAACGGGCACGCCCGGTGGCCGCTTTCCCGTCCGGTCACCAGGTCAACCCGGATCTCCCTCCTTCCCTGGGCGCCCCCTCCTCGGAGGCGTCAGGTTCCATTTTCTTTTTCCCCCCAGACTTCCAGGGGCCCGATCCAGTCGGCCGGGAGGCAGTCCCTCGCTGCGGCCGGGGTGGGTGAGGCCAGGGCGGCTTGCCTGCCGTCCGAGTCCCCTCTCGGCCACCAGGTCAACCCCGAGCCGAAAGGGCTGAACATTTTTCAGAGTCCCCTCCCGGGCACCAGGTCAACCCGTGGAATCGAACGGGTTCACCTGCTGGCCGGTTCGCTTCCCGGCCACCAGGTCAACCCGTAGGTTGCCGACGGGGCTAGCCAGTGGCCGGTTTGCTTTCCGGCCGCCAGGTCAACCCCTAGGTTTGAACGGGCACGCCCGGTGGCCGCTTTCCCGTCCGGTCACCAGGTCGACCCGGATCTCCCTCCTTCCCTGGGCGCCCCCTCCTCGGAGGCGTCAGGTTCCATTCTTTTTTCCAGACTTCCAGGGGCCCGATCCAGTCGGCCGGGAGGCAGTCCCTCGCTGCGGCCGGGGAGGGTGAGCCCAGGGCGGCCTGGTCCATGTCTCTAGTGGGCCCGATCCTTTTTTGGGGTGTTTTTTTTTTTTTTTCCGAGCTCCGGGGCCCGGCCCGCCCGGGCAGCCCTCCTCGGAGGCGTGGGGCGGATTTCCCCCCCCCCCCCCCCAGACTTCCAGGGGCCCGATCCTGTCGGCCGGGAGGATGTCCCTCGCTGCGGCCGGGGAGGGTGAGCCCAGGGCGGCCTGCTTGG
>NW_026530234.1:27500-32500 GCF_027887155.1 Malaclemys terrapin pileata | reverse complement strand
CGGGGGCAGGCTTAATAGTCGTTCCAGGAGAGGCTTAATAGTCGTCCCCCCGAGTACTCCGGGGGCAGGCTTAATAGCCATTCCCCAGGCGGTCCGGCGGAGGCTTAAGAGTCGTGCTTAGCGGCCACCAGGTCAACCCGCGGAATCTACTGGGTTGACCTGGTGGCCGCTTTGCTTTCCGGCCCGGGCGTCACCCCACTCCGAGGGCAGAGCGGCAGTGGTCTTGAGGACCACAGAGGGGGGGCTTAATAGTCGAGACGGAGCCGGTCCGGGGGAGGCTTAATAGTCGTCCCCCGAGGACTCCGGGGGCAGGCTTAATAGCCATTCCCCAGGCGGTCCGGCGGAGGCTTAAGAGTCGTGCTTAACGGCCACCAGGTCAACCCGCGGAATCTACTGGGTTGACCTGGCGGCCGGTTTGCTTTCCGGCCACCAGGTCAACCCATTGGATTCGACGGGTTGACCTGGTGGCCGCTTTGCTTTCCGGCCCGGGTGTCACCCCACTCCGAGGGCAGCGCGGCAGTGGTCTTGACGACCACAGAGGGGGGGCTTAATAGTCGAGACGGAGCCGGTCCGGGAGAGGCTTAATCGTCATCCCCCGACAGTGTGTGTGTGGGGGGGAGGCTTAGCAGTCTTCCCCCCAGGCTGGGTGGGGGCCTGGCGGGAGGCGTCGCAGTCTTCCCCCGGGCGGTCCGGTGGGGGAGGCTTAGCAGTCGTCCTCAGGGTGGTCCGGGGGTGGGGGGAGGCCTCACAGTCGTCCCTGGGAGAGCCGGGTCGGCGGCGGTGGCGGGTGTCAGGCTTTACATCCAGCCTCCGGAGGGTGAGCGTCCTCGGACGCGCTGCAGCTGCCGCAGAGAGGCGGCCTCTGAGGCAGGGAGCGGGGCACCGAGGCTGGGGAGTGGGGAGCAGGAGCCGTGGGGTGGGGGGCGTTCAGGACAACAGGTCAAGCCCCGGGTAGCGGCTGTCAAATGTTCAAAGTCCCCACCGGGACAACAGGTCAACCCCAGGGGAAGCAGCTGTAAAATTTTCAAAGTCCCCGTTCGGCCACCAGGTCAACCCGCTGAATCTATTGGGTTGACCTGGCGGCCGGTTTCCTTTCCGGCCACCAGGTCAACCCAATGGATTCAACGGGTTGACCTGGTGGCCGGTTTGCTTTCCGGCCCGGGCGTCACCCCACTCCGAGGGCAGAGCGGCAGTGGTCTTGAGGACCACAGAGGGGGGGCTTAATAGTCGAGACGGAGCCGGTCCGGGGGAGGCTTAATAGTCGTCCCCCGAGGACTCCGGGGGCAGGCTTAATAGTCGTTCCAGGAGAGGCTTAATAGTCGTCCCCCCGAGTACTCCGGGGGCAGGCTTAATAGCCATTCCCCAGGCGGTCCGGCGGAGGCTTAAGAGTCGTGCTTAGCGGCCACCAGGTCAACCCGCGGAATCTACTGGGTTGACCTGGCGGCCGGTTTGCTTTCCGGCCACCAGGTCAACCCATTGGATTCGACGGGTTGACCTGGTGGCCGCTTTGCTTTCCGGCCCGGGTGTCACCCCACTCCGAGGGCTGCGCGGCAGCGGTCCTGAGGACCACAGAGGGGGGGCTTAATAGTCGAGAGGGAGCAGGTCCGGGGAAGGCTTAGCAGTCTTCCCCCGGGCGGTCCGTTGGGGGAGGCTTAGCAGTCGTCCCCAGGGCGGTCCGGGGGTGGGGGGAGGCCTCACAGTCGTCCCTCGGAGAGCCGGGTCGGCGGCGGTGGCGGGCGTCAGGCTTTACGTCCAGCCTCCGGAAGGTGCGCGTCCTCGGAGGCGATGCAGGCGCCGCAAAGGGGCAGCCTCCGAGGCAGGGAGCGGAGCACCGAGGCTGGGGAGAGGGGAGCAGGAGCCGGGGGCTGGGGGGGGTGGGGTGGGGGGGGGGCGTTCAGGACAAGCGGTCAAGCCCCGGGGAGCAGCTGTCAAATGTTCCAAGTCCCCACTCGGCCACCAGGTCCACCCCAGTCTAGCAATGGGGTTGACCTGGCTGATGGCCGGTTAGTGTCAAGGTAAACTCACCGTCGTCCACAGGAGGGCAGCTCTCAGGCCGTCCGGCTGCGGCTGACTCTGGGGCGGTGCCCGGTCCCGGCAGCGAGGGGCGGGGGGGGGGCGCGGAGCGACACGGAGCTAACCGGCCCCCGGGGCCGGGGGCGCCTCCCGCGACTTTGGGGGCCGCGGGTCGTCAGTGGCGTGCAGGCCGGGCCTCTCCCGGGGGATTCGGGGGGGGGGGGGGGCGGTCCTGCGGGCCGGGCGCAGGGGGCTCGAGCGAGCCCGGGCCGGTCCGCCCCGGGGCCGGGGTCTCCGCCTGCGGCTCGGGGGGGCGCGGGTCGTCGGGGGAGGAAGCCCGGGGGAGCTGCACGCCGGCCTGCCAGGCCAGGCCAGGCCTGGCCTGGGTGGCCGCGGGGGGATTCGGGGCGGTCCCGCGAGCCGGCGGCCGGGCGCAGGGGGTCCGAGCGCGTCCGAGCGAGTCCGTCCCGGCCCCGGGGTCTCCCCCTGCGGCTCTGGGGGGCCGTGGGTCCCCGCTGGCGGAAGCCGCTGGGCGCTGGACACCCGCCGTCCGTCCCGCCTGGCCAGGCCTGGCCTGGGTGGCCGCGGGGCGGGGGATTCGGGGCGGTCCCGCGAGCCGGCGGCCGGGCGCAGGGGGTCCGAGCGCGTCCGAGCGAGTCCGTCCCGGCCCCGGGGTGTCCCCCTGCGGCTCTGGGGGCCGTGGGTCCCCGCTGGAGGAAGCCGCTGGGCGCTGGACACCCGCCGTCCGTCCCGCCTGGCCAGGCCTGGCCTGGGTGGCCGCGGGGGGATTCGGGGCGGTCCCGCGAGCCGGCGCCCGGGCGCAGGGGGTCCGAGCGAGTCCGTCCCGGGCCCGGGGCCTCCCCCTGCGGCTTTGGGGGCCGTGGGTCCCCGCTGGCGGAAGCCGCTGGGCGCTGGACACCCGCCGTCCGTCCCGCCTGGCCAGGCCTGGCCTGGGTGGCCGCGGGGCGGGGGGATTCGGGGCGGTCCTGCGGGCCGGCGGCCGGGAGGGTCCGGGCCAGTCCGCCCCATGCCCGGGGTCTCCCCCAGCGGCTTCGGTGGGTCCTCCGCGGAGGAAGCCGGGTGGGGAGCCGGACCCCAGGCGCCCAGACCCGTGACCTGCGGCCGCGACCTCCGACTCGGCAGGAGCGACGAGGGGCTTTCCGGCCCGTCCCCCCCCTCTCCTTCCTCCCCAGAAAAGGAGAGAGAGCTGGCTCGGACCGGGAAAAGCTGCCTACGGCACCTGGGATTCCCAGGCGGTCACCCATCCAAGTACTAGCCAGGCCCGGGACGGTTTACCTTCCGAGATCGGACGGGATCGGGGGCGTTCGGTCCGGTATGGCCGTAGGCACCCGGCCCCCGCGCCTCCTCGCCCGCTTTCCCCTGCCGACGCCCGGGCCTGCCGCACGGTGAGCCCCGGTCGGACTGCCCCCCTGCGGCAGGGCCCCCGTCTCTCGCGGGCCCGGTCCTTTTTTCCTTCTCGAGCTCCGGGGCCCGGGCTGGCCGCCAGAGCCCCTCCGCCCGCCCGCCCTCCCCGGCGTCGGGGAAAATATTGTCCCGGACATCCAGTGCGCCCTGATCCTGTCAGCCGGGGGGGGGGGTGGGTGGGTGGAGGGGGGGCAGTCCCTCGCTGCGGCCGGGGAGGGTGAGCCCAGGGCGGCTTGCCTGCCGTCCGAGTCCCCTCTCGGCCACCAGGTCAACCCCGAGCCGAAAGGGCTGAAAAATTTTCAGAGTCCCCTCCCGGGCACCAGGTCAACCCGTGGAATCGAACGGGTTCGCCTGCTGGCCGGTTCGCTTCCCGGCCACCAGGTCAACCCGTAGGTTTGAACGGGCACGCCCGGTGGCCGCTTTCCCGTCCGGTCACCAGGTCAACCCGGATCTCCCTCCTTCCCTGGGCGCCCCCTCCTCGGAGGCGTCAGGTTCCATTTTCTTTTTCCCCCCAGACTTCCAGGGGCCCGATCCAGTCGGCCGGGAGGCAGTCCCTCGCTGCGGCCGGGGTGGGTGAGGCCAGGGCGGCTTGCCTGCCGTCCGAGTCCCCTCTCGGCCACCAGGTCAACCCCGAGCCGAAAGGGCTGAACATTTTTCAGAGTCCCCTCCCGGGCACCAGGTCAACCCGTGGAATCGAACGGGTTCACCTGCTGGCCGGTTCGCTTCCCGGCCACCAGGTCAACCCGTAGGTTGCCGACGGGGCTAGCCAGTGGCCGGTTTGCTTTCCGGCCGCCAGGTCAACCCCTAGGTTTGAACGGGCACGCCCGGTGGCCGCTTTCCCGTCCGGTCACCAGGTCGACCCGGATCTCCCTCCTTCCCTGGGCGCCCCCTCCTCGGAGGCGTCAGGTTCCATTCTTTTTTCCAGACTTCCAGGGGCCCGATCCAGTCGGCCGGGAGGCAGTCCCTCGCTGCGGCCGGGGAGGGTGAGCCCAGGGCGGCCTGGTCCATGTCTCTAGTGGGCCCGATCCTTTTTTGGGGTGTTTTTTTTTTTTTTTCCGAGCTCCGGGGCCCGGCCCGCCCGGGCAGCCCTCCTCGGAGGCGTGGGGCGGATTTCCCCCCCCCCCCCCCAGACTTCCAGGGGCCCGATCCTGTCGGCCGGGAGGATGTCCCTCGCTGCGGCCGGGGAGGGTGAGCCCAGGGCGGCCTGCTTGGCGGCCGGGTCCATGTCTCTAGTGGGCCCGATCCTTTTCTTCCCTTTTCCGGCTCCGGGGCCCGGGGTGGCCGGGTAGCCCTCCGCGGTGGCGTCGGCAAATTTTTTTAAAAAATCAGACTTCCGTGGGCCCGATCCTGACGGCCGGGAGGCAGTACCTCGCTGCGTCCGGGGACGGTGAGACGCTCGGCCACCGGGTCAACCCGGAGGAAGCGGGCTGGGGGAAAAAAAAAAAAAAAAAAAAGTTTTCCAAGTCTGAAAAATTTTCAAAGTCCCCTCCCGGCCACCGGGTCAACCCCTTTGGAGCGAATGGGTTGACCTGACGGCCGGTCGTCTCGCGGATGTCCGGAAG
>NW_026530234.1:12500-15000 GCF_027887155.1 Malaclemys terrapin pileata | reverse complement strand
TCGAGCGAGCCCGGGCCGGTCCGCCCCGGGGCCGGGGTCTCCGCCTGCGGCTCGGGGGGGCGCGGGTCGTCGGGGGAGGAAGCCCGGGGGAGCTGCACGCCGGCCTGCCAGGCCAGGCCAGGCCTGGCCTGGGTGGCCGCGGGGGGATTCGGGGCGGTCCCGCGAGCCGGCGGCCGGGCGCAGGGGGTCCGAGCGCGTCCGAGCGAGTCCGTCCCGGCCCCGGGGTCTCCCCCTGCGGCTCTGGGGGGCCGTGGGTCCCCGCTGGCGGAAGCCGCTGGGCGCTGGACACCCGCCGTCCGTCCCGCCTGGCCAGGCCTGGCCTGGGTGGCCGCGGGGCGGGGGATTCGGGGCGGTCCCGCGAGCCGGCGGCCGGGCGCAGGGGGTCCGAGCGCGTCCGAGCGAGTCCGTCCCGGCCCCGGGGTGTCCCCCTGCGGCTCTGGGGGCCGTGGGTCCCCGCTGGAGGAAGCCGCTGGGCGCTGGACACCCGCCGTCCGTCCCGCCTGGCCAGGCCTGGCCTGGGTGGCCGCGGGGGGATTCGGGGCGGTCCCGCGAGCCGGCGCCCGGGCGCAGGGGGTCCGAGCGAGTCCGTCCCGGGCCCGGGGCCTCCCCCTGCGGCTTTGGGGGCCGTGGGTCCCCGCTGGCGGAAGCCGCTGGGCGCTGGACACCCGCCGTCCGTCCCGCCTGGCCAGGCCTGGCCTGGGTGGCCGCGGGGCGGGGGGATTCGGGGCGGTCCTGCGGGCCGGCGGCCGGGAGGGTCCGGGCCAGTCCGCCCCATGCCCGGGGTCTCCCCCAGCGGCTTCGGTGGGTCCTCCGCGGAGGAAGCCGGGTGGGGAGCCGGACCCCAGGCGCCCAGACCCGTGACCTGCGGCCGCGACCTCCGACTCGGCAGGAGCGACGAGGGGCTTTCCGGCCCGTCCCCCCCCTCTCCTTCCTCCCCAGAAAAGGAGAGAGAGCTGGCTCGGACCGGGAAAAGCTGCCTACGGCACCTGGGATTCCCAGGCGGTCACCCATCCAAGTACTAGCCAGGCCCGGGACGGTTTACCTTCCGAGATCGGACGGGATCGGGGGCGTTCGGTCCGGTATGGCCGTAGGCACCCGGCCCCCGCGCCTCCTCGCCCGCTTTCCCCTGCCGACGCCCGGGCCTGCCGCACGGTGAGCCCCGGTCGGACTGCCCCCCTGCGGCAGGGCCCCCGTCTCTCGCGGGCCCGGTCCTTTTTTCCTTCTCGAGCTCCGGGGCCCGGGCTGGCCGCCAGAGCCCCTCCGCCCGCCCGCCCTCCCCGGCGTCGGGGAAAATATTGTCCCGGACATCCAGTGCGCCCTGATCCTGTCAGCCGGGGGGGGGGGTGGGTGGGTGGAGGGGGGGCAGTCCCTCGCTGCGGCCGGGGAGGGTGAGCCCAGGGCGGCTTGCCTGCCGTCCGAGTCCCCTCTCGGCCACCAGGTCAACCCCGAGCCGAAAGGGCTGAAAAATTTTCAGAGTCCCCTCCCGGGCACCAGGTCAACCCGTGGAATCGAACGGGTTCGCCTGCTGGCCGGTTCGCTTCCCGGCCACCAGGTCAACCCGTAGGTTTGAACGGGCACGCCCGGTGGCCGCTTTCCCGTCCGGTCACCAGGTCAACCCGGATCTCCCTCCTTCCCTGGGCGCCCCCTCCTCGGAGGCGTCAGGTTCCATTTTCTTTTTCCCCCCAGACTTCCAGGGGCCCGATCCAGTCGGCCGGGAGGCAGTCCCTCGCTGCGGCCGGGGTGGGTGAGGCCAGGGCGGCTTGCCTGCCGTCCGAGTCCCCTCTCGGCCACCAGGTCAACCCCGAGCCGAAAGGGCTGAACATTTTTCAGAGTCCCCTCCCGGGCACCAGGTCAACCCGTGGAATCGAACGGGTTCACCTGCTGGCCGGTTCGCTTCCCGGCCACCAGGTCAACCCGTAGGTTGCCGACGGGGCTAGCCAGTGGCCGGTTTGCTTTCCGGCCGCCAGGTCAACCCCTAGGTTTGAACGGGCACGCCCGGTGGCCGCTTTCCCGTCCGGTCACCAGGTCGACCCGGATCTCCCTCCTTCCCTGGGCGCCCCCTCCTCGGAGGCGTCAGGTTCCATTCTTTTTTCCAGACTTCCAGGGGCCCGATCCAGTCGGCCGGGAGGCAGTCCCTCGCTGCGGCCGGGGAGGGTGAGCCCAGGGCGGCCTGGTCCATGTCTCTAGTGGGCCCGATCCTTTTTTGGGGTGTTTTTTTTTTTTTTTCCGAGCTCCGGGGCCCGGCCCGCCCGGGCAGCCCTCCTCGGAGGCGTGGGGCGGATTTCCCCCCCCCCCCCCCAGACTTCCAGGGGCCCGATCCTGTCGGCCGGGAGGATGTCCCTCGCTGCGGCCGGGGAGGGTGAGCCCAGGGCGGCCTGCTTGGCGGCCGGGTCCATGTCTCTAGTGGGCCCGATCCTTTTCTTCCCTTTTCCGGCTCCGGGGCCCGGGGTGGCCGGGTAGCCCTCCGCGGTGGCGTCGGCAAATTTTTTTAAAAAATCAG
>NW_026530233.1:0-49548 GCF_027887155.1 Malaclemys terrapin pileata | reverse complement strand
TGGGTACTGGACCATAATGGTTATCAGCAGCATCTTTAGGGTCCCATTCAACCTCTTCACCTGTTTCGCGTGAATCGAGCTCTCCGCAACCATTAGCAGTGCATCTTAATGGCTTCTACACAAAGATTCCTAGAGTAATTTGGTAATAGCACAACTCAGGAATGAAGACTCTCATTTTAAGTGTTTCTCCTTTAATGATGACTTCCAAACCACTAGCCGTTCATCCTAATGGCTTTTCAAGGATCATTCCTTGAGCATCATCTCCTTAGCACAGTCAGCAAGGAAATTCTCATTTGTCGTCTCTCACGATGCGATCTTGTCCCAATCAGGAGCAGTACACACTAGTGACTTTTCAAGCATGACTCCTTGTGAAATTTTTCACTAGCACAGCACAGGAATGAAATTCTCTTTCTTCATCTTTCTCACCTACCGACCTCTTCCAAACCACTAGCTGTGCAGCCTAAAGGTATTTAGATGAAGAATCCTTGAGACACGTGTCCCAAAGCCAGCTCAGGAATGAATTGCCTATTTTTAGTATTTCTCACCAACTGAGCGCTTCAAAAACCATTAACAATCAATGCTAACGACTTTTCAAGCATGAGTCCTTGAGAAATGTATCTGTAAGCACAGAACAGGAATGAATTTGTCATTTTTCTTCTTTCTCATAAACCTATGGCTTCCGAACCATTAAGAGTGCCTCCAAAGGCGTTTCGCAGCATGCTTCCTTGAGAAATTGATCGCTAGCTCAGATTAGGAATGAAATTCTCACGTTTCGTCTTTCTCCCGAACCGAGTTCTTCCAAACCAGTAGCAGTACATTAGGCTTTAGAAGTATGATTCCTTGAGAAATTTGTAACCAAAGCAGCTCAGCAATGAATTCCTCATTTTTCGTCTTTCTCATGAACCGATTTCTTCCAAACCAAAGCCCAATGACTTTTGGATGAGGAGTCTTTGAGACATTTGTCCTTAGCACGGATCAGTAATAAGTCAGTCATTTTTTTTCTCTTTCTCTGGAACTGATGTCTTCCAAACCATTGGCAGTGCATCCTAATTGCTTTCGAAGCATGATTAATTGAGAAATTGGTCCCCAGCAGAGAACAAGAATTAATTTCTCTTTTTCATCTTTCTCACGAACCGATCTCTTAGAAATCATGTCCAGTCTATCGTAATGGCTTTTTGAGCATGATTCCTTGAAATATTTATACCTAGCGCCGTCAGGAAGGAAATTCGCATTTCTCTTCTTTCTCATGACTCGATGTCTCCGAAACAATCAGCAGGGCATCTTCAGGGCTTTCAGAAGAGGAGTCTTAGGGACATGTGGCCCTAGGACAGATCAGGAACAAAATTCTCTTTTCGTCTTTCTCACGAAACGATCACTTGCAAAGCATTAACAGTCTAACGTAATAGCTGGAGAAATTTGGCCCTAGCAGAGCTCAGAAATGAAATTCTCACCTTTCCTCTTGCACATGAACCGTTCTCTTCCAAATCAGTAGCACAACATGACTCCTTGTGACATTTGTCAGTAGCACAGCTCAGGAATGAATTAATAATTTTTCGTCTTTCTCATAAACCGATGTCTTCCAAAAAATGCCATTTGCAGTATGATGCTTTGAAACATTGATCTCTAGCACAAATCAGGAATGACATTCTCATTTGTTGGCCTTTCTCACGAACCGAGCTCGCTAAACCATTAAAAGTCCCTCCTCCTGTCTTCCAGGCGAGGTTTCCTTGAGACCTTTGTCCCTAGCACGGATCAATAATTAGCTGAGTTGTTTGTCTTTCTCCCCTACACTTCTCTTTGTAAACACTAGCAGTGCATTCTAATGACATTTAGATGAAGATTCCAAGAGAAATTTGTCATAGCACAAATCTGGACGGAATTTATCTTGTTTTGTCTTTCTAATAACAGGTCTCTTCCTAAACACTAGCTTTCTAATGGCTTTTAGATGAAGCTGCCTAGAGACCTGAGCCCCAAGCACATCACAGGACTCAATAGTTCTTGTTCCTCTTCACAGGGATGAGAAGCATCACCTGCTCCCCGGGAGCATAGGGGTGGGCACATGCTGAGCGGTCGTACCAGACCTTCTGCTTCCTCTGTGTCCTTGCTAGGTTTCTTCTAGCCAAGCCCATGAGCTCCACGAGCTTTTCCCAGGAAATCAGTACATACTCCACCATTGATGATCCCCCTGGAGAGGTCTACCCCTCCCACTCATCCCTCATGAAGTCTAGGGGTCCCCTGGCTCTCCTCCCATACAGCAACCCGAACGGGGAAAAGCTTGTGCATTCTTGGCGCACTACCCTCTTTGCGAACAGCAGGTGGGGTAAATAACTTGTCCCAGTCCTACGGGTACTGGACCATAATGGTTATCAGCAGCATCTTTAGGGTCCCATTCAACCTCTTCACCTGTTTCGCGTGAATCGAGCTCTCCGCAACCATTAGCAGTGCATCTTAATGGCTTCTACACAAAGATTCCTAGAGTAATTTGGTAATAGCACAACTCAGGAATGAAGACTCTCATTTTAAGTGTTTCTCCTTTAATGATGACTTCCAAACCACTAGCCGTTCATCCTAATGGCTTTTCAAGGATCATTCCTTGAGCATCATCTCCTTAGCACAGTCAGCAAGGAAATTCTCATTTGTCGTCTCTCACGATGCGATCTTGTCCCAATCAGGAGCAGTACACACTAGTGACTTTTCAAGCATGACTCCTTGTGAAATTTTTCACTAGCACAGCACAGGAATGAAATTCTCTTTCTTCATCTTTCTCACCTACCGACCTCTTCCAAACCACTAGCTGTGCAGCCTAAAGGTATTTAGATGAAGAATCCTTGAGACACGTGTCCCAAAGCCAGCTCAGGAATGAATTGCCTATTTTTAGTATTTCTCACCAACTGAGCGCTTCAGAAACCATTAACAATCAATGCTAACGACTTTTCAAGCATGAGTCCTTGAGAAATGTATCTGTAAGCACAGAACAGGAATGAATTTGTCATTTTTCTTCTTTCTCATAAACCTATGGCTTCCGAACCATTAAGAGTGCCTCCAAAGGCGTTTCGCAGCATGCTTCCTTGAGAAATTGATCGCTAGCTCAGATTAGGAATGAAATTCTCACGTTTCGTCTTTCTCCCGAACCGAGTTCTTCCAAACCAGTAGCAGTACATTAGGCTTTAGAAGTATGATTCCTTGAGAAATTTGTAACCAAAGCAGCTCAGCAATGAATTCCTCATTTTTCGTCTTTCTCATGAACCGATTTCTTCCAAACCAAAGCCCAATGACTTTTGGATGAGGAGTCTTTGAGACATTTGTCCTTAGCACGGATCAGTAATAAGTCAGTCATTTTTTTTCTCTTTCTCTGGAACTGATGTCTTCCAAACCATTGGCAGTGCATCCTAATTGCTTTCGAAGAATGATTAATTGAGAAATTGGTCCCCAGCAGAGAACAAGAATTAATTTCTCTTTTTCATCTTTCTCACGAACCGATCTCTTAGAAATCATGTCCAGTCTATCGTAATGGCTTTTTGAGCATGATTCCTTGAAATATTTATACCTAGCGCCGTCAGGAAGGAAATTCGCATTTCTCTTCTTTCTCATGACTCGATGTCTCCGAAACAATCAGCAGGGCATCTTCAGGGCTTTCAGAAGAGGAGTCTTAGGGACATGTGGCCCTAGGACAGATCAGGAACAAAATTCTCTTTTTCGTCTTTCTCACGAAACGATCACTTGCAAAGCATTAACAGTCTAACGTAATAGCTGGAGAAATTTGGCCCTAGCAGAGCTCAGAAATGAAATTCTCACCTTTCCTCTTGCACATGAACCGTTCTCTTCCAAATCAGTAGCACAACATGACTCCTTGTGACATTTGTCAGTAGCACAGCTCAGGAATGAATTAATAATTTTTCGTCTTTCTCATAAACCGATGTCTTCCAAAAAATGCCATTTGCAGTATGATGCTTTGAAACATTGATCTCTAGGACAAATCAGGAATGACATTCTCATTTGTTGGCCTTTCTCACGAACCGAGCTCGCTAAACCATTAAAAGTCCCTCCTCCTGTCTTCCAGGCGAGGTTTCCTTGAGACCTTTGTCCCTAGCACGGATCAATAATTAGCTGAGTTGTTTGTCTTTCTCCCCTACACTTCTCTTTGTAAACACTAGCAGTGCATTCTAATGACATTTAGATGAAGATTCCAAGAGAAATTTGTCATAGCACAAATCTGGACGGAATTTATCTTGTTTTGTCTTTCTAATAACAGGTCTCTTCCTAAACACTAGCTTTCTAATGGCTTTTAGATGAAGCTGCCTAGAGACCTGAGCCCCAAGCACATCACAGGACTCAATAGTTCTTGTTCCTCTTCACAGGGATGAGAAGCATCACCTGCTCCCCGGGAGCATAGGGGTGGGCACATGCTGAGCGGTCGTACCAGACCTTCTGCTTCCTCTGTGTCCTTGCTAGGTTTCTTCTAGCCAAGCCCATGAGCTCCACGAGCTTTTCCCAGGAAATCAGTACATACTCCACCATTGATGATCCCCCTGGAGAGGTCTACCCCTCCCACTCATCCCTCATGAAGTCTAGGGGTCCCCTGGCTCTCCTCCCATACAGCAACCCGAACGGGGAAAAGCTTGTGCATTCTTGGCGCACTACCCTCTTTGCGAACAGCAGGTGGGGTAAATAACTTGTCCCAGTCCTACGGGTACTGGACCATAATGGTTATCAGCAGCATCTTTAGGGTCCCATTCAACCTCTTCACCTGTTTCGCGTGAATCGAGCTCTCCGCAACCATTAGCAGTGCATCTTAATGGCTTCTACACAAAGATTCCTAGAGTAATTTGGTAATAGCACAACTCAGGAATGAAGACTCTCATTTTAAGTGTTTCTCCTTTAATGATGACTTCCAAACCACTAGCCGTTCATCCTAATGGCTTTTCAAGGATCATTCCTTGAGCATCATCTCCTTAGCACAGTCAGCAAGGAAATTCTCATTTGTCGTCTCTCACGATGCGATCTTGTCCCAATCAGGAGCAGTACACACTAGTGACTTTTCAAGCATGACTCCTTGTGAAATTTTTCACTAGCACAGCACAGGAATGAAATTCTCTTTCTTCATCTTTCTCACCTACCGACCTCTTCCAAACCACTAGCTGTGCAGCCTAAAGGTATTTAGATGAAGAATCCTTGAGACACGTGTCCCAAAGCCAGCTCAGGAATGAATTGCCTATTTTTAGTATTTCTCACCAACTGAGCGCTTCAAAAACCATTAACAATCAATGCTAACGACTTTTCAAGCATGAGTCCTTGAGAAATGTATCTGTAAGCACAGAACAGGAATGAATTTGTCATTTTTCTTCTTTCTCATAAACCTATGGCTTCCGAACCATTAAGAGTGCCTCCAAAGGCGTTTCGCAGCATGCTTCCTTGAGAAATTGATCGCTAGCTCAGATTAGGAATGAAATTCTCACGTTTCGTCTTTCTCCCGAACCGAGTTCTTCCAAACCAGTAGCAGTACATTAGGCTTTAGAAGTATGATTCCTTGAGAAATTTGTAACCAAAGCAGCTCAGCAATGAATTCCTCATTTTTCGTCTTTCTCATGAACCGATTTCTTCCAAACCAAAGCCCAATGACTTTTGGATGAGGAGTCTTTGAGACATTTGTCCTTAGCACGGATCAGTAATAAGTCAGTCATTTTTTTTCTCTTTCTCTGGAACTGATGTCTTCCAAACCATTGGCAGTGCATCCTAATTGCTTTCGAAGCATGATTAATTGAGAAATTGGTCCCCAGCAGAGAACAAGAATTAATTTCTCTTTTTCATCTTTCTCACGAACCGATCTCTTAGAAATCATGTCCAGTCTATCGTAATGGCTTTTTGAGCATGATTCCTTGAAATATTTATACCTAGCGCCGTCAGGAAGGAAATTCGCATTTCTCTTCTTTCTCATGACTCGATGTCTCCGAAACAATCAGCAGGGCATCTTCAGGGCTTTCAGAAGAGGAGTCTTAGGGACATGTGGCCCTAGGACAGATCAGGAACAAAATTCTCTTTTTCGTCTTTCTCACGAAACGATCACTTGCAAAGCATTAACAGTCTAACGTAATAGCTGGAGAAATTTGGCCCTAGCAGAGCTCAGAAATGAAATTCTCACCTTTCCTCTTGCACATGAACCGTTCTCTTCCAAATCAGTAGCACAACATGACTCCTTGTGACATTTGTCAGTAGCACAGCTCAGGAATGAATTAATAATTTTTCGTCTTTCTCATAAACCGATGTCTTCCAAAAAATGCCATTTGCAGTATGATGCTTTGAAACATTGATCTCTAGGACAAATCAGGAATGACATTCTCATTTGTTGGCCTTTCTCACGAACCGAGCTCGCTAAACCATTAAAAGTCCCTCCTCCTGTCTTCCAGGCGAGGTTTCCTTGAGACCTTTGTCCCTAGCACGGATCAATAATTAGCTGAGTTGTTTGTCTTTCTCCCCTACACTTCTCTTTGTAAACACTAGCAGTGCATTCTAATGACATTTAGATGAAGATTCCAAGAGAAATTTGTCATAGCACAAATCTGGACGGAATTTATCTTGTTTTGTCTTTCTAATAACAGGTCTCTTCCTAAACACTAGCTTTCTAATGGCTTTTAGATGAAGCTGCCTAGAGACCTGAGCCCCAAGCACATCACAGGACTCAATAGTTCTTGTTCCTCTTCACAGGGATGAGAAGCATCACCTGCTCCCCGGGAGCATAGGGGTGGGCACATGCTGAGCGGTCGTACCAGACCTTCTGCTTCCTCTGTGTCCTTGCTAGGTTTCTTCTAGCCAAGCCCATGAGCTCCACGAGCTTTTCCCAGGAAATCAGTACATACTCCACCATTGATGATCCCCCTGGAGAGGTCTACCCCTCCCACTCATCCCTCATGAAGTCTAGGGGTCCCCTGGCTCTCCTCCCATACAGCAACCCGAACGGGGAAAAGCTTGTGCATTCTTGGCGCACTACCCTCTTTGCGAACAGCAGGTGGGGTAAATAACTTGTCCCAGTCCTACGGGTACTGGACCATAATGGTTATCAGCAGCATCTTTAGGGTCCCATTCAACCTCTTCACCTGTTTCGCGTGAATCGAGCTCTCCGCAACCATTAGCAGTGCATCTTAATGGCTTCTACACAAAGATTCCTAGAGTAATTTGGTAATAGCACAACTCAGGAATGAAGACTCTCATTTTAAGTGTTTCTCCTTTAATGATGACTTCCAAACCACTAGCCGTTCATCCTAATGGCTTTTCAAGGATCATTCCTTGAGCATCATCTCCTTAGCACAGTCAGCAAGGAAATTCTCATTTGTCGTCTCTCACGATGCGATCTTGTCCCAATCAGGAGCAGTACACACTAGTGACTTTTCAAGCATGACTCCTTGTGAAATTTTTCACTAGCACAGCACAGGAATGAAATTCTCTTTCTTCATCTTTCTCACCTACCGACCTCTTCCAAACCACTAGCTGTGCAGCCTAAAGGTATTTAGATGAAGAATCCTTGAGACACGTGTCCCAAAGCCAGCTCAGGAATGAATTGCCTATTTTTAGTATTTCTCACCAACTGAGCGCTTCAAAAACCATTAACAATCAATGCTAACGACTTTTCAAGCATGAGTCCTTGAGAAATGTATCTGTAAGCACAGAACAGGAATGAATTTGTCATTTTTCTTCTTTCTCATAAACCTATGGCTTCCGAACCATTAAGAGTGCCTCCAAAGGCGTTTCGCAGCATGCTTCCTTGAGAAATTGATCGCTAGCTCAGATTAGGAATGAAATTCTCACGTTTCGTCTTTCTCCCGAACCGAGTTCTTCCAAACCAGTAGCAGTACATTAGGCTTTAGAAGTATGATTCCTTGAGAAATTTGTAACCAAAGCAGCTCAGCAATGAATTCCTCATTTTTCGTCTTTCTCATGAACCGATTTCTTCCAAACCAAAGCCCAATGACTTTTGGATGAGGAGTCTTTGAGACATTTGTCCTTAGCACGGATCAGTAATAAGTCAGTCATTTTTTTTCTCTTTCTCTGGAACTGATGTCTTCCAAACCATTGGCAGTGCATCCTAATTGCTTTCGAAGAATGATTAATTGAGAAATTGGTCCCCAGCAGAGAACAAGAATTAATTTCTCTTTTTCATCTTTCTCACGAACCGATCTCTTAGAAATCATGTCCAGTCTATCGTAATGGCTTTTTGAGCATGATTCCTTGAAATATTTATACCTAGCGCCGTCAGGAAGGAAATTCGCATTTCTCTTCTTTCTCATGACTCGATGTCTCCGAAACAATCAGCAGGGCATCTTCAGGGCTTTCAGAAGAGGAGTCTTAGGGACATGTGGCCCTAGGACAGATCAGGAACAAAATTCTCTTTTTCGTCTTTCTCACGAAACGATCACTTGCAAAGCATTAACAGTCTAACGTAATAGCTGGAGAAATTTGGCCCTAGCAGAGCTCAGAAATGAAATTCTCACCTTTCCTCTTGCACATGAACCGTTCTCTTCCAAATCAGTAGCACAACATGACTCCTTGTGACATTTGTCAGTAGCACAGCTCAGGAATGAATTAATAATTTTTCGTCTTTCTCATAAACCGATGTCTTCCAAAAAATGCCATTTGCAGTATGATGCTTTGAAACATTGATCTCTAGGACAAATCAGGAATGACATTCTCATTTGTTGGCCTTTCTCACGAACCGAGCTCGCTAAACCATTAAAAGTCCCTCCTCCTGTCTTCCAGGCGAGGTTTCCTTGAGACCTTTGTCCCTAGCACGGATCAATAATTAGCTGAGTTGTTTGTCTTTCTCCCCTACACTTCTCTTTGTAAACACTAGCAGTGCATTCTAATGACATTTAGATGAAGATTCCAAGAGAAATTTGTCATAGCACAAATCTGGACGGAATTTATCTTGTTTTGTCTTTCTAATAACAGGTCTCTTCCTAAACACTAGCTTTCTAATGGCTTTTAGATGAAGCTGCCTAGAGACCTGAGCCCCAAGCACATCACAGGACTCAATAGTTCTTGTTCCTCTTCACAGGGATGAGAAGCATCACCTGCTCCCCGGGAGCATAGGGGTGGGCACATGCTGAGCGGTCGTACCAGACCTTCTGCTTCCTCTGTGTCCTTGCTAGGTTTCTTCTAGCCAAGCCCATGAGCTCCACGAGCTTTTCCCAGGAAATCAGTACATACTCCACCATTGATGATCCCCCTGGAGAGGTCTACCCCTCCCACTCATCCCTCATGAAGTCTAGGGGTCCCCTGGCTCTCCTCCCATACAGCAACCCGAACGGGGAAAAGCTTGTGCATTCTTGGCGCACTACCCTCTTTGCGAACAGCAGGTGGGGTAAATAACTTGTCCCAGTCCTACGGGTACTGGACCATAATGGTTATCAGCAGCATCTTTAGGGTCCCATTCAACCTCTTCACCTGTTTCGCGTGAATCGAGCTCTCCGCAACCATTAGCAGTGCATCTTAATGGCTTCTACACAAAGATTCCTAGAGTAATTTGGTAATAGCACAACTCAGGAATGAAGACTCTCATTTTAAGTGTTTCTCCTTTAATGATGACTTCCAAACCACTAGCCGTTCATCCTAATGGCTTTTCAAGGATCATTCCTTGAGCATCATCTCCTTAGCACAGTCAGCAAGGAAATTCTCATTTGTCGTCTCTCACGATGCGATCTTGTCCCAATCAGGAGCAGTACACACTAGTGACTTTTCAAGCATGACTCCTTGTGAAATTTTTCACTAGCACAGCACAGGAATGAAATTCTCTTTCTTCATCTTTCTCACCTACCGACCTCTTCCAAACCACTAGCTGTGCAGCCTAAAGGTATTTAGATGAAGAATCCTTGAGACACGTGTCCCAAAGCCAGCTCAGGAATGAATTGCCTATTTTTAGTATTTCTCACCAACTGAGCGCTTCAAAAACCATTAACAATCAATGCTAACGACTTTTCAAGCATGAGTCCTTGAGAAATGTATCTGTAAGCACAGAACAGGAATGAATTTGTCATTTTTCTTCTTTCTCATAAACCTATGGCTTCCGAACCATTAAGAGTGCCTCCAAAGGCGTTTCGCAGCATGCTTCCTTGAGAAATTGATCGCTAGCTCAGATTAGGAATGAAATTCTCACGTTTCGTCTTTCTCCCGAACCGAGTTCTTCCAAACCAGTAGCAGTACATTAGGCTTTAGAAGTATGATTCCTTGAGAAATTTGTAACCAAAGCAGCTCAGCAATGAATTCCTCATTTTTCGTCTTTCTCATGAACCGATTTCTTCCAAACCAAAGCCCAATGACTTTTGGATGAGGAGTCTTTGAGACATTTGTCCTTAGCACGGATCAGTAATAAGTCAGTCATTTTTTTTCTCTTTCTCTGGAACTGATGTCTTCCAAACCATTGGCAGTGCATCCTAATTGCTTTCGAAGAATGATTAATTGAGAAATTGGTCCCCAGCAGAGAACAAGAATTAATTTCTCTTTTTCATCTTTCTCACGAACCGATCTCTTAGAAATCATGTCCAGTCTATCGTAATGGCTTTTTGAGCATGATTCCTTGAAATATTTATACCTAGCGCCGTCAGGAAGGAAATTCGCATTTCTCTTCTTTCTCATGACTCGATGTCTCCGAAACAATCAGCAGGGCATCTTCAGGGCTTTCAGAAGAGGAGTCTTAGGGACATGTGGCCCTAGGACAGATCAGGAACAAAATTCTCTTTTTCGTCTTTCTCACGAAACGATCACTTGCAAAGCATTAACAGTCTAACGTAATAGCTGGAGAAATTTGGCCCTAGCAGAGCTCAGAAATGAAATTCTCACCTTTCCTCTTGCACATGAACCGTTCTCTTCCAAATCAGTAGCACAACATGACTCCTTGTGACATTTGTCAGTAGCACAGCTCAGGAATGAATTAATAATTTTTCGTCTTTCTCATAAACCGATGTCTTCCAAAAAATGCCATTTGCAGTATGATGCTTTGAAACATTGATCTCTAGGACAAATCAGGAATGACATTCTCATTTGTTGGCCTTTCTCACGAACCGAGCTCGCTAAACCATTAAAAGTCCCTCCTCCTGTCTTCCAGGCGAGGTTTCCTTGAGACCTTTGTCCCTAGCACGGATCAATAATTAGCTGAGTTGTTTGTCTTTCTCCCCTACACTTCTCTTTGTAAACACTAGCAGTGCATTCTAATGACATTTAGATGAAGATTCCAAGAGAAATTTGTCATAGCACAAATCTGGACGGAATTTATCTTGTTTTGTCTTTCTAATAACAGGTCTCTTCCTAAACACTAGCTTTCTAATGGCTTTTAGATGAAGCTGCCTAGAGACCTGAGCCCCAAGCACATCACAGGACTCAATAGTTCTTGTTCCTCTTCACAGGGATGAGAAGCATCACCTGCTCCCCGGGAGCATAGGGGTGGGCACATGCTGAGCGGTCGTACCAGACCTTCTGCTTCCTCTGTGTCCTTGCTAGGTTTCTTCTAGCCAAGCCCATGAGCTCCACGAGCTTTTCCCAGGAAATCAGTACATACTCCACCATTGATGATCCCCCTGGAGAGGTCTACCCCTCCCACTCATCCCTCATGAAGTCTAGGGGTCCCCTGGCTCTCCTCCCATACAGCAACCCGAACGGGGAAAAGCTTGTGCATTCTTGGCGCACTACCCTCTTTGCGAACAGCAGGTGGGGTAAATAACTTGTCCCAGTCCTACGGGTACTGGACCATAATGGTTATCAGCAGCATCTTTAGGGTCCCATTCAACCTCTTCACCTGTTTCGCGTGAATCGAGCTCTCCGCAACCATTAGCAGTGCATCTTAATGGCTTCTACACAAAGATTCCTAGAGTAATTTGGTAATAGCACAACTCAGGAATGAAGACTCTCATTTTAAGTGTTTCTCCTTTAATGATGACTTCCAAACCACTAGCCGTTCATCCTAATGGCTTTTCAAGGATCATTCCTTGAGCATCATCTCCTTAGCACAGTCAGCAAGGAAATTCTCATTTGTCGTCTCTCACGATGCGATCTTGTCCCAATCAGGAGCAGTACACACTAGTGACTTTTCAAGCATGACTCCTTGTGAAATTTTTCACTAGCACAGCACAGGAATGAAATTCTCTTTCTTCATCTTTCTCACCTACCGACCTCTTCCAAACCACTAGCTGTGCAGCCTAAAGGTATTTAGATGAAGAATCCTTGAGACACGTGTCCCAAAGCCAGCTCAGGAATGAATTGCCTATTTTTAGTATTTCTCACCAACTGAGCGCTTCAAAAACCATTAACAATCAATGCTAACGACTTTTCAAGCATGAGTCCTTGAGAAATGTATCTGTAAGCACAGAACAGGAATGAATTTGTCATTTTTCTTCTTTCTCATAAACCTATGGCTTCCGAACCATTAAGAGTGCCTCCAAAGGCGTTTCGCAGCATGCTTCCTTGAGAAATTGATCGCTAGCTCAGATTAGGAATGAAATTCTCACGTTTCGTCTTTCTCCCGAACCGAGTTCTTCCAAACCAGTAGCAGTACATTAGGCTTTAGAAGTATGATTCCTTGAGAAATTTGTAACCAAAGCAGCTCAGCAATGAATTCCTCATTTTTCGTCTTTCTCATGAACCGATTTCTTCCAAACCAAAGCCCAATGACTTTTGGATGAGGAGTCTTTGAGACATTTGTCCTTAGCACGGATCAGTAATAAGTCAGTCATTTTTTTTCTCTTTCTCTGGAACTGATGTCTTCCAAACCATTGGCAGTGCATCCTAATTGCTTTCGAAGAATGATTAATTGAGAAATTGGTCCCCAGCAGAGAACAAGAATTAATTTCTCTTTTTCATCTTTCTCACGAACCGATCTCTTAGAAATCATGTCCAGTCTATCGTAATGGCTTTTTGAGCATGATTCCTTGAAATATTTATACCTAGCGCCGTCAGGAAGGAAATTCGCATTTCTCTTCTTTCTCATGACTCGATGTCTCCGAAACAATCAGCAGGGCATCTTCAGGGCTTTCAGAAGAGGAGTCTTAGGGACATGTGGCCCTAGGACAGATCAGGAACAAAATTCTCTTTTTCGTCTTTCTCACGAAACGATCACTTGCAAAGCATTAACAGTCTAACGTAATAGCTGGAGAAATTTGGCCCTAGCAGAGCTCAGAAATGAAATTCTCACCTTTCCTCTTGCACATGAACCGTTCTCTTCCAAATCAGTAGCACAACATGACTCCTTGTGACATTTGTCAGTAGCACAGCTCAGGAATGAATTAATAATTTTTCGTCTTTCTCATAAACCGATGTCTTCCAAAAAATGCCATTTGCAGTATGATGCTTTGAAACATTGATCTCTAGGACAAATCAGGAATGACATTCTCATTTGTTGGCCTTTCTCACGAACCGAGCTCGCTAAACCATTAAAAGTCCCTCCTCCTGTCTTCCAGGCGAGGTTTCCTTGAGACCTTTGTCCCTAGCACGGATCAATAATTAGCTGAGTTGTTTGTCTTTCTCCCCTACACTTCTCTTTGTAAACACTAGCAGTGCATTCTAATGACATTTAGATGAAGATTCCAAGAGAAATTTGTCATAGCACAAATCTGGACGGAATTTATCTTGTTTTGTCTTTCTAATAACAGGTCTCTTCCTAAACACTAGCTTTCTAATGGCTTTTAGATGAAGCTGCCTAGAGACCTGAGCCCCAAGCACATCACAGGACTCAATAGTTCTTGTTCCTCTTCACAGGGATGAGAAGCATCACCTGCTCCCCGGGAGCATAGGGGTGGGCACATGCTGAGCGGTCGTACCAGACCTTCTGCTTCCTCTGTGTCCTTGCTAGGTTTCTTCTAGCCAAGCCCATGAGCTCCACGAGCTTTTCCCAGGAAATCAGTACATACTCCACCATTGATGATCCCCCTGGAGAGGTCTACCCCTCCCACTCATCCCTCATGAAGTCTAGGGGTCCCCTGGCTCTCCTCCCATACAGCAACCCGAACGGGGAAAAGCTTGTGCATTCTTGGCGCACTACCCTCTTTGCGAACAGCAGGTGGGGTAAATAACTTGTCCCAGTCCTACGGGTACTGGACCATAATGGTTATCAGCAGCATCTTTAGGGTCCCATTCAACCTCTTCACCTGTTTCGCGTGAATCGAGCTCTCCGCAACCATTAGCAGTGCATCTTAATGGCTTCTACACAAAGATTCCTAGAGTAATTTGGTAATAGCACAACTCAGGAATGAAGACTCTCATTTTAAGTGTTTCTCCTTTAATGATGACTTCCAAACCACTAGCCGTTCATCCGAATGGCTTTTCAAGGATCATTCCTTGAGCATCATCTCCTTAGCACAGTCAGCAAGGAAATTCTCATTTGTCGTCTCTAACGATGCGATCTTGTCCCAATCAGGAGCAGTACACACTAGTGACTTTTCAAGCATGACTCCTTGTGAAATTTTTCACTAGCACAGCACAGGAATGAAATTCTCTTTCTTCATCTTTCTCACCTACCGACCTCTTCCAAACCACTAGCTGTGCAGCCTAAAGGTATTTAGATGAAGAATCCTTGAGACACGTGTCCCAAAGCCAGCTCAGGAATGAATTGCCTATTTTTAGTATTTCTCACCAACTGAGCGCTTCAAAAACCATTAACAATCAATGCTAACGACTTTTCAAGCATGAGTCCTTGAGAAATGTATCTGTAAGCACAGAACAGGAATGAATTTGTCATTTTTCTTCTTTCTCATAAACCTATGGCTTCCGAACCATTAAGAGTGCCTCCAAAGGCGTTTCGCAGCATGCTTCCTTGAGAAATTGATCGCTAGCTCAGATTAGGAATGAAATTCTCACGTTTCGTCTTTCTCCCGAACCGAGTTCTTCCAAACCAGTAGCAGTACATTAGGCTTTAGAAGTATGATTCCTTGAGAAATTTGTAACCAAAGCAGCTCAGCAATGAATTCCTCATTTTTCGTCTTTCTCATGAACCGATTTCTTCCAAACCAAAGCCCAATGACTTTTGGATGAGGAGTCTTTGAGACATTTGTCCTTAGCACGGATCAGTAATAAGTCAGTCATTTTTTTTCTCTTTCTCTGGAACTGATGTCTTCCAAACCATTGGCAGTGCATCCTAATTGCTTTCGAAGAATGATTAATTGAGAAATTGGTCCCCAGCAGAGAACAAGAATTAATTTCTCTTTTTCATCTTTCTCACGAACCGATCTCTTAGAAATCATGTCCAGTCTATCGTAATGGCTTTTTGAGCATGATTCCTTGAAATATTTATACCTAGCGCCGTCAGGAAGGAAATTCGCATTTCTCTTCTTTCTCATGACTCGATGTCTCCGAAACAATCAGCAGGGCATCTTCAGGGCTTTCAGAAGAGGAGTCTTAGGGACATGTGGCCCTAGGACAGATCAGGAACAAAATTCTCTTTTTCGTCTTTCTCACGAAACGATCACTTGCAAAGCATTAACAGTCTAACGTAATAGCTGGAGAAATTTGGCCCTAGCAGAGCTCAGAAATGAAATTCTCACCTTTCCTCTTGCACATGAACCGTTCTCTTCCAAATCAGTAGCACAACATGACTCCTTGTGACATTTGTCAGTAGCACAGCTCAGGAATGAATTAATAATTTTTCGTCTTTCTCATAAACCGATGTCTTCCAAAAAATGCCATTTGCAGTATGATGCTTTGAAACATTGATCTCTAGGACAAATCAGGAATGACATTCTCATTTGTTGGCCTTTCTCACGAACCGAGCTCGCTAAACCATTAAAAGTCCCTCCTCCTGTCTTCCAGGCGAGGTTTCCTTGAGACCTTTGTCCCTAGCACGGATCAATAATTAGCTGAGTTGTTTGTCTTTCTCCCCTACACTTCTCTTTGTAAACACTAGCAGTGCATTCTAATGACATTTAGATGAAGATTCCAAGAGAAATTTGTCATAGCACAAATCTGGACGGAATTTATCTTGTTTTGTCTTTCTAATAACAGGTCTCTTCCTAAACACTAGCTTTCTAATGGCTTTTAGATGAAGCTGCCTAGAGACCTGAGCCCCAAGCACATCACAGGACTCAATAGTTCTTGTTCCTCTTCACAGGGATGAGAAGCATCACCTGCTCCCCGGGAGCATAGGGGTGGGCACATGCTGAGCGGTCGTACCAGACCTTCTGCTTCCTCTGTGTCCTTGCTAGGTTTCTTCTAGCCAAGCCCATGAGCTCCACGAGCTTTTCCCAGGAAATCAGTACATACTCCACCATTGATGATCCCCCTGGAGAGGTCTACCCCTCCCACTCATCCCTCATGAAGTCTAGGGGTCCCCTGGCTCTCCTCCCATACAGCAACCCGAACGGGGAAAAGCTTGTGCATTCTTGGCGCACTACCCTCTTTGCGAACAGCAGGTGGGGTAAATAACTTGTCCCAGTCCTACGGGTACTGGACCATAATGGTTATCAGCAGCATCTTTAGGGTCCCATTCAACCTCTTCACCTGTTTCGCGTGAATCGAGCTCTCCGCAACCATTAGCAGTGCATCTTAATGGCTTCTACACAAAGATTCCTAGAGTAATTTGGTAATAGCACAACTCAGGAATGAAGACTCTCATTTTAAGTGTTTCTCCTTTAATGATGACTTCCAAACCACTAGCCGTTCATCCTAATGGCTTTTCAAGGATCATTCCTTGAGCATCATCTCCTTAGCACAGTCAGCAAGGAAATTCTCATTTGTCGTCTCTCACGATGCGATCTTGTCCCAATCAGGAGCAGTACACACTAGTGACTTTTCAAGCATGACTCCTTGTGAAATTTTTCACTAGCACAGCACAGGAATGAAATTCTCTTTCTTCATCTTTCTCACCTACCGACCTCTTCCAAACCACTAGCTGTGCAGCCTAAAGGTATTTAGATGAAGAATCCTTGAGACACGTGTCCCAAAGCCAGCTCAGGAATGAATTGCCTATTTTTAGTATTTCTCACCAACTGAGCGCTTCAGAAACCATTAACAATCAATGCTAACGACTTTTCAAGCATGAGTCCTTGAGAAATGTATCTGTAAGCACAGAACAGGAATGAATTTGTCATTTTTCTTCTTTCTCATAAACCTATGGCTTCCGAACCATTAAGAGTGCCTCCAAAGGCGTTTCGCAGCATGCTTCCTTGAGAAATTGATCGCTAGCTCAGATTAGGAATGAAATTCTCACGTTTCGTCTTTCTCCCGAACCGAGTTCTTCCAAACCAGTAGCAGTACATTAGGCTTTAGAAGTATGATTCCTTGAGAAATTTGTAACCAAAGCAGCTCAGCAATGAATTCCTCATTTTTCGTCTTTCTCATGAACCGATTTCTTCCAAACCAAAGCCCAATGACTTTTGGATGAGGAGTCTTTGAGACATTTGTCCTTAGCACGGATCAGTAATAAGTCAGTCATTTTTTTTCTCTTTCTCTGGAACTGATGTCTTCCAAACCATTGGCAGTGCATCCTAATTGCTTTCGAAGCATGATTAATTGAGAAATTGGTCCCCAGCAGAGAACAAGAATTAATTTCTCTTTTTCATCTTTCTCACGAACCGATCTCTTAGAAATCATGTCCAGTCTATCGTAATGGCTTTTTGAGCATGATTCCTTGAAATATTTATACCTAGCGCCGTCAGGAAGGAAATTCGCATTTCTCTTCTTTCTCATGACTCGATGTCTCCGAAACAATCAGCAGGGCATCTTCAGGGCTTTCAGAAGAGGAGTCTTAGGGACATGTGGCCCTAGGACAGATCAGGAACAAAATTCTCTTTTTCGTCTTTCTCACGAAACGATCACTTGCAAAGCATTAACAGTCTAACGTAATAGCTGGAGAAATTTGGCCCTAGCAGAGCTCAGAAATGAAATTCTCACCTTTCCTCTTGCACATGAACCGTTCTCTTCCAAATCAGTAGCACAACATGACTCCTTGTGACATTTGTCAGTAGCACAGCTCAGGAATGAATTAATAATTTTTCGTCTTTCTCATAAACCGATGTCTTCCAAAAAATGCCATTTGCAGTATGATGCTTTGAAACATTGATCTCTAGGACAAATCAGGAATGACATTCTCATTTGTTGGCCTTTCTCACGAACCGAGCTCGCTAAACCATTAAAAGTCCCTCCTCCTGTCTTCCAGGCGAGGTTTCCTTGAGACCTTTGTCCCTAGCACGGATCAATAATTAGCTGAGTTGTTTGTCTTTCTCCCCTACACTTCTCTTTGTAAACACTAGCAGTGCATTCTAATGACATTTAGATGAAGATTCCAAGAGAAATTTGTCATAGCACAAATCTGGACGGAATTTATCTTGTTTTGTCTTTCTAATAACAGGTCTCTTCCTAAACACTAGCTTTCTAATGGCTTTTAGATGAAGCTGCCTAGAGACCTGAGCCCCAAGCACATCACAGGACTCAATAGTTCTTGTTCCTCTTCACAGGGATGAGAAGCATCACCTGCTCCCCGGGAGCATAGGGGTGGGCACATGCTGAGCGGTCGTACCAGACCTTCTGCTTCCTCTGTGTCCTTGCTAGGTTTCTTCTAGCCAAGCCCATGAGCTCCACGAGCTTTTCCCAGGAAATCAGTACATACTCCACCATTGATGATCCCCCTGGAGAGGTCTACCCCTCCCACTCATCCCTCATGAAGTCTAGGGGTCCCCTGGCTCTCCTCCCATACAGCAACCCGAACGGGGAAAAGCTTGTGCATTCTTGGCGCACTACCCTCTTTGCGAACAGCAGGTGGGGTAAATAACTTGTCCCAGTCCTACGGGTACTGGACCATAATGGTTATCAGCAGCATCTTTAGGGTCCCATTCAACCTCTTCACCTGTTTCGCGTGAATCGAGCTCTCCGCAACCATTAGCAGTGCATCTTAATGGCTTCTACACAAAGATTCCTAGAGTAATTTGGTAATAGCACAACTCAGGAATGAAGACTCTCATTTTAAGTGTTTCTCCTTTAATGATGACTTCCAAACCACTAGCCGTTCATCCTAATGGCTTTTCAAGGATCATTCCTTGAGCATCATCTCCTTAGCACAGTCAGCAAGGAAATTCTCATTTGTCGTCTCTCACGATGCGATCTTGTCCCAATCAGGAGCAGTACACACTAGTGACTTTTCAAGCATGACTCCTTGTGAAATTTTTCACTAGCACAGCACAGGAATGAAATTCTCTTTCTTCATCTTTCTCACCTACCGACCTCTTCCAAACCACTAGCTGTGCAGCCTAAAGGTATTTAGATGAAGAATCCTTGAGACACGTGTCCCAAAGCCAGCTCAGGAATGAATTGCCTATTTTTAGTATTTCTCACCAACTGAGCGCTTCAAAAACCATTAACAATCAATGCTAACGACTTTTCAAGCATGAGTCCTTGAGAAATGTATCTGTAAGCACAGAACAGGAATGAATTTGTCATTTTTCTTCTTTCTCATAAACCTATGGCTTCCGAACCATTAAGAGTGCCTCCAAAGGCGTTTCGCAGCATGCTTCCTTGAGAAATTGATCGCTAGCTCAGATTAGGAATGAAATTCTCACGTTTCGTCTTTCTCCCGAACCGAGTTCTTCCAAACCAGTAGCAGTACATTAGGCTTTAGAAGTATGATTCCTTGAGAAATTTGTAACCAAAGCAGCTCAGCAATGAATTCCTCATTTTTCGTCTTTCTCATGAACCGATTTCTTCCAAACCAAAGCCCAATGACTTTTGGATGAGGAGTCTTTGAGACATTTGTCCTTAGCACGGATCAGTAATAAGTCAGTCATTTTTTTTCTCTTTCTCTGGAACTGATGTCTTCCAAACCATTGGCAGTGCATCCTAATTGCTTTCGAAGCATGATTAATTGAGAAATTGGTCCCCAGCAGAGAACAAGAATTAATTTCTCTTTTTCATCTTTCTCACGAACCGATCTCTTAGAAATCATGTCCAGTCTATCGTAATGGCTTTTTGAGCATGATTCCTTGAAATATTTATACCTAGCGCCGTCAGGAAGGAAATTCGCATTTCTCTTCTTTCTCATGACTCGATGTCTCCGAAACAATCAGCAGGGCATCTTCAGGGCTTTCAGAAGAGGAGTCTTAGGGACATGTGGCCCTAGGACAGATCAGGAACAAAATTCTCTTTTTCGTCTTTCTCACGAAACGATCACTTGCAAAGCATTAACAGTCTAACGTAATAGCTGGAGAAATTTGGCCCTAGCAGAGCTCAGAAATGAAATTCTCACCTTTCCTCTTGCACATGAACCGTTCTCTTCCAAATCAGTAGCACAACATGACTCCTTGTGACATTTGTCAGTAGCACAGCTCAGGAATGAATTAATAATTTTTCGTCTTTCTCATAAACCGATGTCTTCCAAAAAATGCCATTTGCAGTATGATGCTTTGAAACATTGATCTCTAGGACAAATCAGGAATGACATTCTCATTTGTTGGCCTTTCTCACGAACCGAGCTCGCTAAACCATTAAAAGTCCCTCCTCCTGTCTTCCAGGCGAGGTTTCCTTGAGACCTTTGTCCCTAGCACGGATCAATAATTAGCTGAGTTGTTTGTCTTTCTCCCCTACACTTCTCTTTGTAAACACTAGCAGTGCATTCTAATGACATTTAGATGAAGATTCCAAGAGAAATTTGTCATAGCACAAATCTGGACGGAATTTATCTTGTTTTGTCTTTCTAATAACAGGTCTCTTCCTAAACACTAGCTTTCTAATGGCTTTTAGATGAAGCTGCCTAGAGACCTGAGCCCCAAGCACATCACAGGACTCAATAGTTCTTGTTCCTCTTCACAGGGATGAGAAGCATCACCTGCTCCCCGGGAGCATAGGGGTGGGCACATGCTGAGCGGTCGTACCAGACCTTCTGCTTCCTCTGTGTCCTTGCTAGGTTTCTTCTAGCCAAGCCCATGAGCTCCACGAGCTTTTCCCAGGAAATCAGTACATACTCCACCATTGATGATCCCCCTGGAGAGGTCTACCCCTCCCACTCATCCCTCATGAAGTCTAGGGGTCCCCTGGCTCTCCTCCCATACAGCAACCCGAACGGGGAAAAGCTTGTGCATTCTTGGCGCACTACCCTCTTTGCGAACAGCAGGTGGGGTAAATAACTTGTCCCAGTCCTACGGGTACTGGACCATAATGGTTATCAGCAGCATCTTTAGGGTCCCATTCAACCTCTTCACCTGTTTCGCGTGAATCGAGCTCTCCGCAACCATTAGCAGTGCATCTTAATGGCTTCTACACAAAGATTCCTAGAGTAATTTGGTAATAGCACAACTCAGGAATGAAGACTCTCATTTTAAGTGTTTCTCCTTTAATGATGACTTCCAAACCACTAGCCGTTCATCCTAATGGCTTTTCAAGGATCATTCCTTGAGCATCATCTCCTTAGCACAGTCAGCAAGGAAATTCTCATTTGTCGTCTCTCACGATGCGATCTTGTCCCAATCAGGAGCAGTACACACTAGTGACTTTTCAAGCATGACTCCTTGTGAAATTTTTCACTAGCACAGCACAGGAATGAAATTCTCTTTCTTCATCTTTCTCACCTACCGACCTCTTCCAAACCACTAGCTGTGCAGCCTAAAGGTATTTAGATGAAGAATCCTTGAGACACGTGTCCCAAAGCCAGCTCAGGAATGAATTGCCTATTTTTAGTATTTCTCACCAACTGAGCGCTTCAAAAACCATTAACAATCAATGCTAACGACTTTTCAAGCATGAGTCCTTGAGAAATGTATCTGTAAGCACAGAACAGGAATGAATTTGTCATTTTTCTTCTTTCTCATAAACCTATGGCTTCCGAACCATTAAGAGTGCCTCCAAAGGCGTTTCGCAGCATGCTTCCTTGAGAAATTGATCGCTAGCTCAGATTAGGAATGAAATTCTCACGTTTCGTCTTTCTCCCGAACCGAGTTCTTCCAAACCAGTAGCAGTACATTAGGCTTTAGAAGTATGATTCCTTGAGAAATTTGTAACCAAAGCAGCTCAGCAATGAATTCCTCATTTTTCGTCTTTCTCATGAACCGATTTCTTCCAAACCAAAGCCCAATGACTTTTGGATGAGGAGTCTTTGAGACATTTGTCCTTAGCACGGATCAGTAATAAGTCAGTCATTTTTTTTCTCTTTCTCTGGAACTGATGTCTTCCAAACCATTGGCAGTGCATCCTAATTGCTTTCGAAGAATGATTAATTGAGAAATTGGTCCCCAGCAGAGAACAAGAATTAATTTCTCTTTTTCATCTTTCTCACGAACCGATCTCTTAGAAATCATGTCCAGTCTATCGTAATGGCTTTTTGAGCATGATTCCTTGAAATATTTATACCTAGCGCCGTCAGGAAGGAAATTCGCATTTCTCTTCTTTCTCATGACTCGATGTCTCCGAAACAATCAGCAGGGCATCTTCAGGGCTTTCAGAAGAGGAGTCTTAGGGACATGTGGCCCTAGGACAGATCAGGAACAAAATTCTCTTTTTCGTCTTTCTCACGAAACGATCACTTGCAAAGCATTAACAGTCTAACGTAATAGCTGGAGAAATTTGGCCCTAGCAGAGCTCAGAAATGAAATTCTCACCTTTCCTCTTGCACATGAACCGTTCTCTTCCAAATCAGTAGCACAACATGACTCCTTGTGACATTTGTCAGTAGCACAGCTCAGGAATGAATTAATAATTTTTCGTCTTTCTCATAAACCGATGTCTTCCAAAAAATGCCATTTGCAGTATGATGCTTTGAAACATTGATCTCTAGGACAAATCAGGAATGACATTCTCATTTGTTGGCCTTTCTCACGAACCGAGCTCGCTAAACCATTAAAAGTCCCTCCTCCTGTCTTCCAGGCGAGGTTTCCTTGAGACCTTTGTCCCTAGCACGGATCAATAATTAGCTGAGTTGTTTGTCTTTCTCCCCTACACTTCTCTTTGTAAACACTAGCAGTGCATTCTAATGACATTTAGATGAAGATTCCAAGAGAAATTTGTCATAGCACAAATCTGGACGGAATTTATCTTGTTTTGTCTTTCTAATAACAGGTCTCTTCCTAAACACTAGCTTTCTAATGGCTTTTAGATGAAGCTGCCTAGAGACCTGAGCCCCAAGCACATCACAGGACTCAATAGTTCTTGTTCCTCTTCACAGGGATGAGAAGCATCACCTGCTCCCCGGGAGCATAGGGGTGGGCACATGCTGAGCGGTCGTACCAGACCTTCTGCTTCCTCTGTGTCCTTGCTAGGTTTCTTCTAGCCAAGCCCATGAGCTCCACGAGCTTTTCCCAGGAAATCAGTACATACTCCACCATTGATGATCCCCCTGGAGAGGTCTACCCCTCCCACTCATCCCTCATGAAGTCTAGGGGTCCCCTGGCTCTCCTCCCATACAGCAACCCGAACGGGGAAAAGCTTGTGCATTCTTGGCGCACTACCCTCTTTGCGAACAGCAGGTGGGGTAAATAACTTGTCCCAGTCCTACGGGTACTGGACCATAATGGTTATCAGCAGCATCTTTAGGGTCCCATTCAACCTCTTCACCTGTTTCGCGTGAATCGAGCTCTCCGCAACCATTAGCAGTGCATCTTAATGGCTTCTACACAAAGATTCCTAGAGTAATTTGGTAATAGCACAACTCAGGAATGAAGACTCTCATTTTAAGTGTTTCTCCTTTAATGATGACTTCCAAACCACTAGCCGTTCATCCTAATGGCTTTTCAAGGATCATTCCTTGAGCATCATCTCCTTAGCACAGTCAGCAAGGAAATTCTCATTTGTCGTCTCTCACGATGCGATCTTGTCCCAATCAGGAGCAGTACACACTAGTGACTTTTCAAGCATGACTCCTTGTGAAATTTTTCACTAGCACAGCACAGGAATGAAATTCTCTTTCTTCATCTTTCTCACCTACCGACCTCTTCCAAACCACTAGCTGTGCAGCCTAAAGGTATTTAGATGAAGAATCCTTGAGACACGTGTCCCAAAGCCAGCTCAGGAATGAATTGCCTATTTTTAGTATTTCTCACCAACTGAGCGCTTCAAAAACCATTAACAATCAATGCTAACGACTTTTCAAGCATGAGTCCTTGAGAAATGTATCTGTAAGCACAGAACAGGAATGAATTTGTCATTTTTCTTCTTTCTCATAAACCTATGGCTTCCGAACCATTAAGAGTGCCTCCAAAGGCGTTTCGCAGCATGCTTCCTTGAGAAATTGATCGCTAGCTCAGATTAGGAATGAAATTCTCACGTTTCGTCTTTCTCCCGAACCGAGTTCTTCCAAACCAGTAGCAGTACATTAGGCTTTAGAAGTATGATTCCTTGAGAAATTTGTAACCAAAGCAGCTCAGCAATGAATTCCTCATTTTTCGTCTTTCTCATGAACCGATTTCTTCCAAACCAAAGCCCAATGACTTTTGGATGAGGAGTCTTTGAGACATTTGTCCTTAGCACGGATCAGTAATAAGTCAGTCATTTTTTTTCTCTTTCTCTGGAACTGATGTCTTCCAAACCATTGGCAGTGCATCCTAATTGCTTTCGAAGCATGATTAATTGAGAAATTGGTCCCCAGCAGAGAACAAGAATTAATTTCTCTTTTTCATCTTTCTCACGAACCGATCTCTTAGAAATCATGTCCAGTCTATCGTAATGGCTTTTTGAGCATGATTCCTTGAAATATTTATACCTAGCGCCGTCAGGAAGGAAATTCGCATTTCTCTTCTTTCTCATGACTCGATGTCTCCGAAACAATCAGCAGGGCATCTTCAGGGCTTTCAGAAGAGGAGTCTTAGGGACATGTGGCCCTAGGACAGATCAGGAACAAAATTCTCTTTTTCGTCTTTCTCACGAAACGATCACTTGCAAAGCATTAACAGTCTAACGTAATAGCTGGAGAAATTTGGCCCTAGCAGAGCTCAGAAATGAAATTCTCACCTTTCCTCTTGCACATGAACCGTTCTCTTCCAAATCAGTAGCACAACATGACTCCTTGTGACATTTGTCAGTAGCACAGCTCAGGAATGAATTAATAATTTTTCGTCTTTCTCATAAACCGATGTCTTCCAAAAAATGCCATTTGCAGTATGATGCTTTGAAACATTGATCTCTAGGACAAATCAGGAATGACATTCTCATTTGTTGGCCTTTCTCACGAACCGAGCTCGCTAAACCATTAAAAGTCCCTCCTCCTGTCTTCCAGGCGAGGTTTCCTTGAGACCTTTGTCCCTAGCACGGATCAATAATTAGCTGAGTTGTTTGTCTTTCTCCCCTACACTTCTCTTTGTAAACACTAGCAGTGCATTCTAATGACATTTAGATGAAGATTCCAAGAGAAATTTGTCATAGCACAAATCTGGACGGAATTTATCTTGTTTTGTCTTTCTAATAACAGGTCTCTTCCTAAACACTAGCTTTCTAATGGCTTTTAGATGAAGCTGCCTAGAGACCTGAGCCCCAAGCACATCACAGGACTCAATAGTTCTTGTTCCTCTTCACAGGGATGAGAAGCATCACCTGCTCCCCGGGAGCATAGGGGTGGGCACATGCTGAGCGGTCGTACCAGACCTTCTGCTTCCTCTGTGTCCTTGCTAGGTTTCTTCTAGCCAAGCCCATGAGCTCCACGAGCTTTTCCCAGGAAATCAGTACATACTCCACCATTGATGATCCCCCTGGAGAGGTCTACCCCTCCCACTCATCCCTCATGAAGTCTAGGGGTCCCCTGGCTCTCCTCCCATACAGCAACCCGAACGGGGAAAAGCTTGTGCATTCTTGGCGCACTACCCTCTTTGCGAACAGCAGGTGGGGTAAATAACTTGTCCCAGTCCTACGGGTACTGGACCATAATGGTTATCAGCAGCATCTTTAGGGTCCCATTCAACCTCTTCACCTGTTTCGCGTGAATCGAGCTCTCCGCAACCATTAGCAGTGCATCTTAATGGCTTCTACACAAAGATTCCTAGAGTAATTTGGTAATAGCACAACTCAGGAATGAAGACTCTCATTTTAAGTGTTTCTCCTTTAATGATGACTTCCAAACCACTAGCCGTTCATCCTAATGGCTTTTCAAGGATCATTCCTTGAGCATCATCTCCTTAGCACAGTCAGCAAGGAAATTCTCATTTGTCGTCTCTCACGATGCGATCTTGTCCCAATCAGGAGCAGTACACACTAGTGACTTTTCAAGCATGACTCCTTGTGAAATTTTTCACTAGCACAGCACAGGAATGAAATTCTCTTTCTTCATCTTTCTCACCTACCGACCTCTTCCAAACCACTAGCTGTGCAGCCTAAAGGTATTTAGATGAAGAATCCTTGAGACACGTGTCCCAAAGCCAGCTCAGGAATGAATTGCCTATTTTTAGTATTTCTCACCAACTGAGCGCTTCAAAAACCATTAACAATCAATGCTAACGACTTTTCAAGCATGAGTCCTTGAGAAATGTATCTGTAAGCACAGAACAGGAATGAATTTGTCATTTTTCTTCTTTCTCATAAACCTATGGCTTCCGAACCATTAAGAGTGCCTCCAAAGGCGTTTCGCAGCATGCTTCCTTGAGAAATTGATCGCTAGCTCAGATTAGGAATGAAATTCTCACGTTTCGTCTTTCTCCCGAACCGAGTTCTTCCAAACCAGTAGCAGTACATTAGGCTTTAGAAGTATGATTCCTTGAGAAATTTGTAACCAAAGCAGCTCAGCAATGAATTCCTCATTTTTCGTCTTTCTCATGAACCGATTTCTTCCAAACCAAAGCCCAATGACTTTTGGATGAGGAGTCTTTGAGACATTTGTCCTTAGCACGGATCAGTAATAAGTCAGTCATTTTTTTTCTCTTTCTCTGGAACTGATGTCTTCCAAACCATTGGCAGTGCATCCTAATTGCTTTCGAAGAATGATTAATTGAGAAATTGGTCCCCAGCAGAGAACAAGAATTAATTTCTCTTTTTCATCTTTCTCACGAACCGATCTCTTAGAAATCATGTCCAGTCTATCGTAATGGCTTTTTGAGCATGATTCCTTGAAATATTTATACCTAGCGCCGTCAGGAAGGAAATTCGCATTTCTCTTCTTTCTCATGACTCGATGTCTCCGAAACAATCAGCAGGGCATCTTCAGGGCTTTCAGAAGAGGAGTCTTAGGGACATGTGGCCCTAGGACAGATCAGGAACAAAATTCTCTTTTTCGTCTTTCTCACGAAACGATCACTTGCAAAGCATTAACAGTCTAACGTAATAGCTGGAGAAATTTGGCCCTAGCAGAGCTCAGAAATGAAATTCTCACCTTTCCTCTTGCACATGAACCGTTCTCTTCCAAATCAGTAGCACAACATGACTCCTTGTGACATTTGTCAGTAGCACAGCTCAGGAATGAATTAATAATTTTTCGTCTTTCTCATAAACCGATGTCTTCCAAAAAATGCCATTTGCAGTATGATGCTTTGAAACATTGATCTCTAGGACAAATCAGGAATGACATTCTCATTTGTTGGCCTTTCTCACGAACCGAGCTCGCTAAACCATTAAAAGTCCCTCCTCCTGTCTTCCAGGCGAGGTTTCCTTGAGACCTTTGTCCCTAGCACGGATCAATAATTAGCTGAGTTGTTTGTCTTTCTCCCCTACACTTCTCTTTGTAAACACTAGCAGTGCATTCTAATGACATTTAGATGAAGATTCCAAGAGAAATTTGTCATAGCACAAATCTGGACGGAATTTATCTTGTTTTGTCTTTCTAATAACAGGTCTCTTCCTAAACACTAGCTTTCTAATGGCTTTTAGATGAAGCTGCCTAGAGACCTGAGCCCCAAGCACATCACAGGACTCAATAGTTCTTGTTCCTCTTCACAGGGATGAGAAGCATCACCTGCTCCCCGGGAGCATAGGGGTGGGCACATGCTGAGCGGTCGTACCAGACCTTCTGCTTCCTCTGTGTCCTTGCTAGGTTTCTTCTAGCCAAGCCCATGAGCTCCACGAGCTTTTCCCAGGAAATCAGTACATACTCCACCATTGATGATCCCCCTGGAGAGGTCTACCCCTCCCACTCATCCCTCATGAAGTCTAGGGGTCCCCTGGCTCTCCTCCCATACAGCAACCCGAACGGGGAAAAGCTTGTGCATTCTTGGCGCACTACCCTCTTTGCGAACAGCAGGTGGGGTAAATAACTTGTCCCAGTCCTACGGGTACTGGACCATAATGGTTATCAGCAGCATCTTTAGGGTCCCATTCAACCTCTTCACCTGTTTCGCGTGAATCGAGCTCTCCGCAACCATTAGCAGTGCATCTTAATGGCTTCTACACAAAGATTCCTAGAGTAATTTGGTAATAGCACAACTCAGGAATGAAGACTCTCATTTTAAGTGTTTCTCCTTTAATGATGACTTCCAAACCACTAGCCGTTCATCCGAATGGCTTTTCAAGGATCATTCCTTGAGCATCATCTCCTTAGCACAGTCAGCAAGGAAATTCTCATTTGTCGTCTCTCACGATGCGATCTTGTCCCAATCAGGAGCAGTACACACTAGTGACTTTTCAAGCATGACTCCTTGTGAAATTTTTCACTAGCACAGCACAGGAATGAAATTCTCTTTCTTCATCTTTCTCACCTACCGACCTCTTCCAAACCACTAGCTGTGCAGCCTAAAGGTATTTAGATGAAGAATCCTTGAGACACGTGTCCCAAAGCCAGCTCAGGAATGAATTGCCTATTTTTAGTATTTCTCACCAACTGAGCGCTTCAAAACCCTTAACAATCAATCCTAACGACTTTTCAAGCATGCGTCCTTGAGAAATCGATCTCTAGCACAGATGAGGAATGAAAGTCTCTTTTGTCACCTTTCTCACCAGCCGACCACTTCGAAACCACTAGCTGTGAAGCCTAAAAGCATTTAGATGAAAACTCCTTGAGACATGTGTCCCAAGCACAGCTCAGGAATGAATTTCGTATTTTTAGTATTTCTCACCAACTGAGCGCTTCAAAAACCATTAACAATCAATGCTAACGACTTTTCAAGCATGAGTCCTTGAGAAATGTATCTGTAAGCACAGAACAGGAATGAATTTGTCATTTTTCTTCTTTCTCATAAACCTATGGCTTCCGAACCATTAAGAGTGCCTCCAAAGGCGTTTCGCAGCATGCTTCCTTGAGAAATTGATCGCTAGCTCAGATTAGGAATGAAATTCTCACGTTTCGTCTTTCTCCCGAACCGAGTTCTTCCAAACCAGTAGCAGTACATTAGGCTTTAGAAGTATGATTCCTTGAGAAATTTGTAACCAAAGCAGCTCAGCAATGAATTCCTCATTTTTCGTCTTTCTCATGAACCGATTTCTTCCAAACCAAAGCCCAATGACTTTTGGATGAGGAGTCTTTGAGACATTTGTCCTTAGCACGGATCAGTAATAAGTCAGTCATTTTTTTTCTCTTTCTCTGGAACTGATGTCTTCCAAACCATTGGCAGTGCATCCTAATTGCTTTCGAAGCATGATTAATTGAGAAATTGGTCCCCAGCAGAGAACAAGAATTAATTTCTCTTTTTCATCTTTCTCACGAACCGATCTCTTAGAAATCATGTCCAGTCTATCGTAATGGCTTTTTGAGCATGATTCCTTGAAATATTTATACCTAGCGCCGTCAGGAAGGAAATTCGCATTTCTCTTCTTTCTCATGACTCGATGTCTCCGAAACAATCAGCAGGGCATCTTCAGGGCTTTCAGAAGAGGAGTCTTAGGGACATGTGGCCCTAGGACAGATCAGGAACAAAATTCTCTTTTTCGTCTTTCTCACGAAACGATCACTTGCAAAGCATTAACAGTCTAACGTAATAGCTGGAGAAATTTGGCCCTAGCAGAGCTCAGAAATGAAATTCTCACCTTTCCTCTTGCACATGAACCGTTCTCTTCCAAATCAGTAGCACAACATGACTCCTTGTGACATTTGTCAGTAGCACAGCTCAGGAATGAATTAATAATTTTTCGTCTTTCTCATAAACCGATGTCTTCCAAAAAATGCCATTTGCAGTATGATGCTTTGAAACATTGATCTCTAGGACAAATCAGGAATGACATTCTCATTTGTTGGCCTTTCTCACGAACCGAGCTCGCTAAACCATTAAAAGTCCCTCCTCCTGTCTTCCAGGCGAGGTTTCCTTGAGACCTTTGTCCCTAGCACGGATCAATAATTAGCTGAGTTGTTTGTCTTTCTCCCCTACACTTCTCTTTGTAAACACTAGCAGTGCATTCTAATGACATTTAGATGAAGATTCCAAGAGAAATTTGTCATAGCACAAATCTGGACGGAATTTATCTTGTTTTGTCTTTCTAATAACAGGTCTCTTCCTAAACACTAGCTTTCTAATGGCTTTTAGATGAAGCTGCCTAGAGACCTGAGCCCCAAGCACATCACAGGACTCAATAGTTCTTGTTCCTCTTCACAGGGATGAGAAGCATAGGGGTGGGCACATGCTGAGCGGTCGTACCAGACCTTCTGCTTCCTCTGTGTCCTTGCTAGGTTTCTTCTAGCCAAGCCCATGAGCTCCACGAGCTTTTCCCAGGAAATCAGTACATACTCCACCATTGATGATCCCCCTGGAGAGGTCTACCCCTCCCACTCATCCCTCATGAAGTCTAGGGGTCCCCTGGCTCTCCTCCCATACAGCAACCCGAACGGGGAAAAGCTTGTGCATTCTTGGCGCACTACCCTCTTTGCGAACAGCAGGTGGGGTAAATAACTTGTCCCAGTCCTACGGGTACTGGACCATAATGGTTATCAGCAGCATCTTTAGGGTCCCATTCAACCTCTTCACCTGTTTCGCGTGAATCGAGCTCTCCGCAACCATTAGCAGTGCATCTTAATGGCTTCTACACAAAGATTCCTAGAGTAATTTGGTAATAGCACAACTCAGGAATGAAGACTCTCATTTTAAGTGTTTCTCCTTTAATGATGACTTCCAAACCACTAGCCGTTCATCCTAATGGCTTTTCAAGGATCATTCCTTGAGCATCATCTCCTTAGCACAGTCAGCAAGGAAATTCTCATTTGTCGTCTCTCACGATGCGATCTTGTCCCAATCAGGAGCAGTACACACTAGTGACTTTTCAAGCATGACTCCTTGTGAAATTTTTCACTAGCACAGCACAGGAATGAAATTCTCTTTCTTCATCTTTCTCACCTACCGACCTCTTCCAAACCACTAGCTGTGCAGCCTAAAGGTATTTAGATGAAGAATCCTTGAGACACGTGTCCCAAAGCCAGCTCAGGAATGAATTGCCTATTTTTAGTATTTCTCACCAACTGAGCGCTTCAAAACCCTTAACAATCAATCCTAACGACTTTTCAAGCATGCGTCCTTGAGAAATCGATCTCTAGCACAGATGAGGAATGAAAGTCTCTTTTGTCACCTTTCTCACCAGCCGACCACTTCGAAACCACTAGCTGTGAAGCCTAAAAGCATTTAGATGAAAACTCCTTGAGACATGTGTCCCAAGCACAGCTCAGGAATGAATTTCGTATTTTTAGTATTTCTCACCAACTGAGCGCTTCAAAAACCATTAACAATCAATGCTAACGACTTTTCAAGCATGAGTCCTTGAGAAATGTATCTGTAAGCACAGAACAGGAATGAATTTGTCATTTTTCTTCTTTCTCATAAACCTATGGCTTCCGAACCATTAAGAGTGCCTCCAAAGGCGTTTCGCAGCATGCTTCCTTGAGAAATTGATCGCTAGCTCAGATTAGGAATGAAATTCTCACGTTTCGTCTTTCTCCCGAACCGAGTTCTTCCAAACCAGTAGCAGTACATTAGGCTTTAGAAGTATGATTCCTTGAGAAATTTGTAACCAAAGCAGCTCAGCAATGAATTCCTCATTTTTCGTCTTTCTCATGAACCGATTTCTTCCAAACCAAAGCCCAATGACTTTTGGATGAGGAGTCTTTGAGACATTTGTCCTTAGCACGGATCAGTAATAAGTCAGTCATTTTTTTTCTCTTTCTCTGGAACTGATGTCTTCCAAACCATTGGCAGTGCATCCTAATTGCTTTCGAAGCATGATTAATTGAGAAATTGGTCCCCAGCAGAGAACAAGAATTAATTTCTCTTTTTCATCTTTCTCACGAACCGATCTCTTAGAAATCATGTCCAGTCTATCGTAATGGCTTTTTGAGCATGATTCCTTGAAATATTTATACCTAGCGCCGTCAGGAAGGAAATTCGCATTTCTCTTCTTTCTCATGACTCGATGTCTCCGAAACAATCAGCAGGGCATCTTCAGGGCTTTCAGAAGAGGAGTCTTAGGGACATGTGGCCCTAGGACAGATCAGGAACAAAATTCTCTTTTTCGTCTTTCTCACGAAACGATCACTTGCAAAGCATTAACAGTCTAACGTAATAGCTGGAGAAATTTGGCCCTAGCAGAGCTCAGAAATGAAATTCTCACCTTTCCTCTTGCACATGAACCGTTCTCTTCCAAATCAGTAGCACAACATGACTCCTTGTGACATTTGTCAGTAGCACAGCTCAGGAATGAATTAATAATTTTTCGTCTTTCTCATAAACCGATGTCTTCCAAAAAATGCCATTTGCAGTATGATGCTTTGAAACATTGATCTCTAGGACAAATCAGGAATGACATTCTCATTTGTTGGCCTTTCTCACGAACCGAGCTCGCTAAACCATTAAAAGTCCCTCCTCCTGTCTTCCAGGCGAGGTTTCCTTGAGACCTTTGTCCCTAGCACGGATCAATAATTAGCTGAGTTGTTTGTCTTTCTCCCCTACACTTCTCTTTGTAAACACTAGCAGTGCATTCTAATGACATTTAGATGAAGATTCCAAGAGAAATTTGTCATAGCACAAATCTGGACGGAATTTATCTTGTTTTGTCTTTCTAATAACAGGTCTCTTCCTAAACACTAGCTTTCTAATGGCTTTTAGATGAAGCTGCCTAGAGACCTGAGCCCCAAGCACATCACAGGACTCAATAGTTCTTGTTCCTCTTCACAGGGATGAGAAGCATCACCTGCTCCCCGGGAGCATAGGGGTGGGCACATGCTGAGCGGTCGTACCAGACCTTCTGCTTCCTCTGTGTCCTTGCTAGGTTTCTTCTAGCCAAGCCCATGAGCTCCACGAGCTTTTCCCAGGAAATCAGTACATACTCCACCATTGATGATCCCCCTGGAGAGGTCTACCCCTCCCACTCATCCCTCATGAAGTCTAGGGGTCCCCTGGCTCTCCTCCCATACAGCAACCCGAACGGGGAAAAGCTTGTGCATTCTTGGCGCACTACCCTCTTTGCGAACAGCAGGTGGGGTAAATAACTTGTCCCAGTCCTACGGGTACTGGACCATAATGGTTATCAGCAGCATCTTTAGGGTCCCATTCAACCTCTTCACCTGTTTCGCGTGAATCGAGCTCTCCGCAACCATTAGCAGTGCATCTTAATGGCTTCTACACAAAGATTCCTAGAGTAATTTGGTAATAGCACAACTCAGGAATGAAGACTCTCATTTTAAGTGTTTCTCCTTTAATGATGACTTCCAAACCACTAGCCGTTCATCCTAATGGCTTTTCAAGGATCATTCCTTGAGCATCATCTCCTTAGCACAGTCAGCAAGGAAATTCTCATTTGTCGTCTCTCACGATGCGATCTTGTCCCAATCAGGAGCAGTACACACTAGTGACTTTTCAAGCATGACTCCTTGTGAAATTTTTCACTAGCACAGCACAGGAATGAAATTCTCTTTCTTCATCTTTCTCACCTACCGACCTCTTCCAAACCACTAGCTGTGCAGCCTAAAGGTATTTAGATGAAGAATCCTTGAGACACGTGTCCCAAAGCCAGCTCAGGAATGAATTGCCTATTTTTAGTATTTCTCACCAACTGAGCGCTTCAAAAACCATTAACAATCAATGCTAACGACTTTTCAAGCATGAGTCCTTGAGAAATGTATCTGTAAGCACAGAACAGGAATGAATTTGTCATTTTTCTTCTTTCTCATAAACCTATGGCTTCCGAACCATTAAGAGTGCCTCCAAAGGCGTTTCGCAGCATGCTTCCTTGAGAAATTGATCGCTAGCTCAGATTAGGAATGAAATTCTCACGTTTCGTCTTTCTCCCGAACCGAGTTCTTCCAAACCAGTAGCAGTACATTAGGCTTTAGAAGTATGATTCCTTGAGAAATTTGTAACCAAAGCAGCTCAGCAATGAATTCCTCATTTTTCGTCTTTCTCATGAACCGATTTCTTCCAAACCAAAGCCCAATGACTTTTGGATGAGGAGTCTTTGAGACATTTGTCCTTAGCACGGATCAGTAATAAGTCAGTCATTTTTTTTCTCTTTCTCTGGAACTGATGTCTTCCAAACCATTGGCAGTGCATCCTAATTGCTTTCGAAGAATGATTAATTGAGAAATTGGTCCCCAGCAGAGAACAAGAATTAATTTCTCTTTTTCATCTTTCTCACGAACCGATCTCTTAGAAATCATGTCCAGTCTATCGTAATGGCTTTTTGAGCATGATTCCTTGAAATATTTATACCTAGCGCCGTCAGGAAGGAAATTCGCATTTCTCTTCTTTCTCATGACTCGATGTCTCCGAAACAATCAGCAGGGCATCTTCAGGGCTTTCAGAAGAGGAGTCTTAGGGACATGTGGCCCTAGGACAGATCAGGAACAAAATTCTCTTTTTCGTCTTTCTCACGAAACGATCACTTGCAAAGCATTAACAGTCTAACGTAATAGCTGGAGAAATTTGGCCCTAGCAGAGCTCAGAAATGAAATTCTCACCTTTCCTCTTGCACATGAACCGTTCTCTTCCAAATCAGTAGCACAACATGACTCCTTGTGACATTTGTCAGTAGCACAGCTCAGGAATGAATTAATAATTTTTCGTCTTTCTCATAAACCGATGTCTTCCAAAAAATGCCATTTGCAGTATGATGCTTTGAAACATTGATCTCTAGGACAAATCAGGAATGACATTCTCATTTGTTGGCCTTTCTCACGAACCGAGCTCGCTAAACCATTAAAAGTCCCTCCTCCTGTCTTCCAGGCGAGGTTTCCTTGAGACCTTTGTCCCTAGCACGGATCAATAATTAGCTGAGTTGTTTGTCTTTCTCCCCTACACTTCTCTTTGTAAACACTAGCAGTGCATTCTAATGACATTTAGATGAAGATTCCAAGAGAAATTTGTCATAGCACAAATCTGGACGGAATTTATCTTGTTTTGTCTTTCTAATAACAGGTCTCTTCCTAAACACTAGCTTTCTAATGGCTTTTAGATGAAGCTGCCTAGAGACCTGAGCCCCAAGCACATCACAGGACTCAATAGTTCTTGTTCCTCTTCACAGGGATGAGAAGCATCACCTGCTCCCCGGGAGCATAGGGGTGGGCACATGCTGAGCGGTCGTACCAGACCTTCTGCTTCCTCTGTGTCCTTGCTAGGTTTCTTCTAGCCAAGCCCATGAGCTCCACGAGCTTTTCCCAGGAAATCAGTACATACTCCACCATTGATGATCCCCCTGGAGAGGTCTACCCCTCCCACTCATCCCTCATGAAGTCTAGGGGTCCCCTGGCTCTCCTCCCATACAGCAACCCGAACGGGGAAAAGCTTGTGCATTCTTGGCGCACTACCCTCTTTGCGAACAGCAGGTGGGGTAAATAACTTGTCCCAGTCCTACGGGTACTGGACCATAATGGTTATCAGCAGCATCTTTAGGGTCCCATTCAACCTCTTCACCTGTTTCGCGTGAATCGAGCTCTCCGCAACCATTAGCAGTGCATCTTAATGGCTTCTACACAAAGATTCCTAGAGTAATTTGGTAATAGCACAACTCAGGAATGAAGACTCTCATTTTAAGTGTTTCTCCTTTAATGATGACTTCCAAACCACTAGCCGTTCATCCGAATGGCTTTTCAAGGATCATTCCTTGAGCATCATCTCCTTAGCACAGTCAGCAAGGAAATTCTCATTTGTCGTCTCTCACGATGCGATCTTGTCCCAATCAGGAGCAGTACACACTAGTGACTTTTCAAGCATGACTCCTTGTGAAATTTTTCACTAGCACAGCACAGGAATGAAATTCTCTTTCTTCATCTTTCTCACCTACCGACCTCTTCCAAACCACTAGCTGTGCAGCCTAAAGGTATTTAGATGAAGAATCCTTGAGACACGTGTCCCAAAGCCAGCTCAGGAATGAATTGCCTATTTTTAGTATTTCTCACCAACTGAGCGCTTCAAAAACCATTAACAATCAATGCTAACGACTTTTCAAGCATGAGTCCTTGAGAAATGTATCTGTAAGCACAGAACAGGAATGAATTTGTCATTTTTCTTCTTTCTCATAAACCTATGGCTTCCGAACCATTAAGAGTGCCTCCAAAGGCGTTTCGCAGCATGCTTCCTTGAGAAATTGATCGCTAGCTCAGATTAGGAATGAAATTCTCACGTTTCGTCTTTCTCCCGAACCGAGTTCTTCCAAACCAGTAGCAGTACATTAGGCTTTAGAAGTATGATTCCTTGAGAAATTTGTAACCAAAGCAGCTCAGCAATGAATTCCTCATTTTTCGTCTTTCTCATGAACCGATTTCTTCCAAACCAAAGCCCAATGACTTTTGGATGAGGAGTCTTTGAGACATTTGTCCTTAGCACGGATCAGTAATAAGTCAGTCATTTTTTTTCTCTTTCTCTGGAACTGATGTCTTCCAAACCATTGGCAGTGCATCCTAATTGCTTTCGAAGCATGATTAATTGAGAAATTGGTCCCCAGCAGAGAACAAGAATTAATTTCTCTTTTTCATCTTTCTCACGAACCGATCTCTTAGAAATCATGTCCAGTCTATCGTAATGGCTTTTTGAGCATGATTCCTTGAAATATTTATACCTAGCGCCGTCAGGAAGGAAATTCGCATTTCTCTTCTTTCTCATGACTCGATGTCTCCGAAACAATCAGCAGGGCATCTTCAGGGCTTTCAGAAGAGGAGTCTTAGGGACATGTGGCCCTAGGACAGATCAGGAACAAAATTCTCTTTTTCGTCTTTCTCACGAAACGATCACTTGCAAAGCATTAACAGTCTAACGTAATAGCTGGAGAAATTTGGCCCTAGCAGAGCTCAGAAATGAAATTCTCACCTTTCCTCTTGCACATGAACCGTTCTCTTCCAAATCAGTAGCACAACATGACTCCTTGTGACATTTGTCAGTAGCACAGCTCAGGAATGAATTAATAATTTTTCGTCTTTCTCATAAACCGATGTCTTCCAAAAAATGCCATTTGCAGTATGATGCTTTGAAACATTGATCTCTAGGACAAATCAGGAATGACATTCTCATTTGTTGGCCTTTCTCACGAACCGAGCTCGCTAAACCATTAAAAGTCCCTCCTCCTGTCTTCCAGGCGAGGTTTCCTTGAGACCTTTGTCCCTAGCACGGATCAATAATTAGCTGAGTTGTTTGTCTTTCTCCCCTACACTTCTCTTTGTAAACACTAGCAGTGCATTCTAATGACATTTAGATGAAGATTCCAAGAGAAATTTGTCATAGCACAAATCTGGACGGAATTTATCTTGTTTTGTCTTTCTAATAACAGGTCTCTTCCTAAACACTAGCTTTCTAATGGCTTTTAGATGAAGCTGCCTAGAGACCTGAGCCCCAAGCACATCACAGGACTCAATAGTTCTTGTTCCTCTTCACAGGGATGAGAAGCATCACCTGCTCCCCGGGAGCATAGGGGTGGGCACATGCTGAGCGGTCGTACCAGACCTTCTGCTTCCTCTGTGTCCTTGCTAGGTTTCTTCTAGCCAAGCCCATGAGCTCCACGAGCTTTTCCCAGGAAATCAGTACATACTCCACCATTGATGATCCCCCTGGAGAGGTCTACCCCTCCCACTCATCCCTCATGAAGTCTAGGGGTCCCCTGGCTCTCCTCCCATACAGCAACCCGAACGGGGAAAAGCTTGTGCATTCTTGGCGCACTACCCTCTTTGCGAACAGCAGGTGGGGTAAATAACTTGTCCCAGTCCTACGGGTACTGGACCATAATGGTTATCAGCAGCATCTTTAGGGTCCCATTCAACCTCTTCACCTGTTTCGCGTGAATCGAGCTCTCCGCAACCATTAGCAGTGCATCTTAATGGCTTCTACACAAAGATTCCTAGAGTAATTTGGTAATAGCACAACTCAGGAATGAAGACTCTCATTTTAAGTGTTTCTCCTTTAATGATGACTTCCAAACCACTAGCCGTTCATCCTAATGGCTTTTCAAGGATCATTCCTTGAGCATCATCTCCTTAGCACAGTCAGCAAGGAAATTCTCATTTGTCGTCTCTCACGATGCGATCTTGTCCCAATCAGGAGCAGTACACACTAGTGACTTTTCAAGCATGACTCCTTGTGAAATTTTTCACTAGCACAGCACAGGAATGAAATTCTCTTTCTTCATCTTTCTCACCTACCGACCTCTTCCAAACCACTAGCTGTGCAGCCTAAAGGTATTTAGATGAAGAATCCTTGAGACACGTGTCCCAAAGCCAGCTCAGGAATGAATTGCCTATTTTTAGTATTTCTCACCAACTGAGCGCTTCAGAAACCATTAACAATCAATGCTAACGACTTTTCAAGCATGAGTCCTTGAGAAATGTATCTGTAAGCACAGAACAGGAATGAATTTGTCATTTTTCTTCTTTCTCATAAACCTATGGCTTCCGAACCATTAAGAGTGCCTCCAAAGGCGTTTCGCAGCATGCTTCCTTGAGAAATTGATCGCTAGCTCAGATTAGGAATGAAATTCTCACGTTTCGTCTTTCTCCCGAACCGAGTTCTTCCAAACCAGTAGCAGTACATTAGGCTTTAGAAGTATGATTCCTTGAGAAATTTGTAACCAAAGCAGCTCAGCAATGAATTCCTCATTTTTCGTCTTTCTCATGAACCGATTTCTTCCAAACCAAAGCCCAATGACTTTTGGATGAGGAGTCTTTGAGACATTTGTCCTTAGCACGGATCAGTAATAAGTCAGTCATTTTTTTTCTCTTTCTCTGGAACTGATGTCTTCCAAACCATTGGCAGTGCATCCTAATTGCTTTCGAAGAATGATTAATTGAGAAATTGGTCCCCAGCAGAGAACAAGAATTAATTTCTCTTTTTCATCTTTCTCACGAACCGATCTCTTAGAAATCATGTCCAGTCTATCGTAATGGCTTTTTGAGCATGATTCCTTGAAATATTTATACCTAGCGCCGTCAGGAAGGAAATTCGCATTTCTCTTCTTTCTCATGACTCGATGTCTCCGAAACAATCAGCAGGGCATCTTCAGGGCTTTCAGAAGAGGAGTCTTAGGGACATGTGGCCCTAGGACAGATCAGGAACAAAATTCTCTTTTTCGTCTTTCTCACGAAACGATCACTTGCAAAGCATTAACAGTCTAACGTAATAGCTGGAGAAATTTGGCCCTAGCAGAGCTCAGAAATGAAATTCTCACCTTTCCTCTTGCACATGAACCGTTCTCTTCCAAATCAGTAGCACAACATGACTCCTTGTGACATTTGTCAGTAGCACAGCTCAGGAATGAATTAATAATTTTTCGTCTTTCTCATAAACCGATGTCTTCCAAAAAATGCCATTTGCAGTATGATGCTTTGAAACATTGATCTCTAGGACAAATCAGGAATGACATTCTCATTTGTTGGCCTTTCTCACGAACCGAGCTCGCTAAACCATTAAAAGTCCCTCCTCCTGTCTTCCAGGCGAGGTTTCCTTGAGACCTTTGTCCCTAGCACGGATCAATAATTAGCTGAGTTGTTTGTCTTTCTCCCCTACACTTCTCTTTGTAAACACTAGCAGTGCATTCTAATGACATTTAGATGAAGATTCCAAGAGAAATTTGTCATAGCACAAATCTGGACGGAATTTATCTTGTTTTGTCTTTCTAATAACAGGTCTCTTCCTAAACACTAGCTTTCTAATGGCTTTTAGATGAAGCTGCCTAGAGACCTGAGCCCCAAGCACATCACAGGACTCAATAGTTCTTGTTCCTCTTCACAGGGATGAGAAGCATCACCTGCTCCCCGGGAGCATAGGGGTGGGCACATGCTGAGCGGTCGTACCAGACCTTCTGCTTCCTCTGTGTCCTTGCTAGGTTTCTTCTAGCCAAGCCCATGAGCTCCACGAGCTTTTCCCAGGAAATCAGTACATACTCCACCATTGATGATCCCCCTGGAGAGGTCTACCCCTCCCACTCATCCCTCATGAAGTCTAGGGGTCCCCTGGCTCTCCTCCCATACAGCAACCCGAACGGGGAAAAGCTTGTGCATTCTTGGCGCACTACCCTCTTTGCGAACAGCAGGTGGGGTAAATAACTTGTCCCAGTCCTACGGGTACTGGACCATAATGGTTATCAGCAGCATCTTTAGGGTCCCATTCAACCTCTTCACCTGTTTCGCGTGAATCGAGCTCTCCGCAACCATTAGCAGTGCATCTTAATGGCTTCTACACAAAGATTCCTAGAGTAATTTGGTAATAGCACAACTCAGGAATGAAGACTCTCATTTTAAGTGTTTCTCCTTTAATGATGACTTCCAAACCACTAGCCGTTCATCCTAATGGCTTTTCAAGGATCATTCCTTGAGCATCATCTCCTTAGCACAGTCAGCAAGGAAATTCTCATTTGTCGTCTCTCACGATGCGATCTTGTCCCAATCAGGAGCAGTACACACTAGTGACTTTTCAAGCATGACTCCTTGTGAAATTTTTCACTAGCACAGCACAGGAATGAAATTCTCTTTCTTCATCTTTCTCACCTACCGACCTCTTCCAAACCACTAGCTGTGCAGCCTAAAGGTATTTAGATGAAGAATCCTTGAGACACGTGTCCCAAAGCCAGCTCAGGAATGAATTGCCTATTTTTAGTATTTCTCACCAACTGAGCGCTTCAAAAACCATTAACAATCAATGCTAACGACTTTTCAAGCATGAGTCCTTGAGAAATGTATCTGTAAGCACAGAACAGGAATGAATTTGTCATTTTTCTTCTTTCTCATAAACCTATGGCTTCCGAACCATTAAGAGTGCCTCCAAAGGCGTTTCGCAGCATGCTTCCTTGAGAAATTGATCGCTAGCTCAGATTAGGAATGAAATTCTCACGTTTCGTCTTTCTCCCGAACCGAGTTCTTCCAAACCAGTAGCAGTACATTAGGCTTTAGAAGTATGATTCCTTGAGAAATTTGTAACCAAAGCAGCTCAGCAATGAATTCCTCATTTTTCGTCTTTCTCATGAACCGATTTCTTCCAAACCAAAGCCCAATGACTTTTGGATGAGGAGTCTTTGAGACATTTGTCCTTAGCACGGATCAGTAATAAGTCAGTCATTTTTTTTCTCTTTCTCTGGAACTGATGTCTTCCAAACCATTGGCAGTGCATCCTAATTGCTTTCGAAGCATGATTAATTGAGAAATTGGTCCCCAGCAGAGAACAAGAATTAATTTCTCTTTTTCATCTTTCTCACGAACCGATCTCTTAGAAATCATGTCCAGTCTATCGTAATGGCTTTTTGAGCATGATTCCTTGAAATATTTATACCTAGCGCCGTCAGGAAGGAAATTCGCATTTCTCTTCTTTCTCATGACTCGATGTCTCCGAAACAATCAGCAGGGCATCTTCAGGGCTTTCAGAAGAGGAGTCTTAGGGACATGTGGCCCTAGGACAGATCAGGAACAAAATTCTCTTTTTCGTCTTTCTCACGAAACGATCACTTGCAAAGCATTAACAGTCTAACGTAATAGCTGGAGAAATTTGGCCCTAGCAGAGCTCAGAAATGAAATTCTCACCTTTCCTCTTGCACATGAACCGTTCTCTTCCAAATCAGTAGCACAACATGACTCCTTGTGACATTTGTCAGTAGCACAGCTCAGGAATGAATTAATAATTTTTCGTCTTTCTCATAAACCGATGTCTTCCAAAAAATGCCATTTGCAGTATGATGCTTTGAAACATTGATCTCTAGCACAAATCAGGAATGACATTCTCATTTGTTGGCCTTTCTCACGAACCGAGCTCGCTAAACCATTAAAAGTCCCTCCTCCTGTCTTCCAGGCGAGGTTTCCTTGAGACCTTTGTCCCTAGCACGGATCAATAATTAGCTGAGTTGTTTGTCTTTCTCCCCTACACTTCTCTTTGTAAACACTAGCAGTGCATTCTAATGACATTTAGATGAAGATTCCAAGAGAAATTTGTCATAGCACAAATCTGGACGGAATTTATCTTGTTTTGTCTTTCTAATAACAGGTCTCTTCCTAAACACTAGCTTTCTAATGGCTTTTAGATGAAGCTGCCTAGAGACCTGAGCCCCAAGCACATCACAGGACTCAATAGTTCTTGTTCCTCTTCACAGGGATGAGAAGCATCACCTGCTCCCCGGGAGCATAGGGGTGGGCACATGCTGAGCGGTCGTACCAGACCTTCTGCTTCCTCTGTGTCCTTGCTAGGTTTCTTCTAGCCAAGCCCATGAGCTCCACGAGCTTTTCCCAGGAAATCAGTACATACTCCACCATTGATGATCCCCCTGGAGAGGTCTACCCCTCCCACTCATCCCTCATGAAGTCTAGGGGTCCCCTGGCTCTCCTCCCATACAGCAACCCGAACGGGGAAAAGCTTGTGCATTCTTGGCGCACTACCCTCTTTGCGAACAGCAGGTGGGGTAAATAACTTGTCCCAGTCCTACGGGTACTGGACCATAATGGTTATCAGCAGCATCTTTAGGGTCCCATTCAACCTCTTCACCTGTTTCGCGTGAATCGAGCTCTCCGCAACCATTAGCAGTGCATCTTAATGGCTTCTACACAAAGATTCCTAGAGTAATTTGGTAATAGCACAACTCAGGAATGAAGACTCTCATTTTAAGTGTTTCTCCTTTAATGATGACTTCCAAACCACTAGCCGTTCATCCTAATGGCTTTTCAAGGATCATTCCTTGAGCATCATCTCCTTAGCACAGTCAGCAAGGAAATTCTCATTTGTCGTCTCTCACGATGCGATCTTGTCCCAATCAGGAGCAGTACACACTAGTGACTTTTCAAGCATGACTCCTTGTGAAATTTTTCACTAGCACAGCACAGGAATGAAATTCTCTTTCTTCATCTTTCTCACCTACCGACCTCTTCCAAACCACTAGCTGTGCAGCCTAAAGGTATTTAGATGAAGAATCCTTGAGACACGTGTCCCAAAGCCAGCTCAGGAATGAATTGCCTATTTTTAGTATTTCTCACCAACTGAGCGCTTCAGAAACCATTAACAATCAATGCTAACGACTTTTCAAGCATGAGTCCTTGAGAAATGTATCTGTAAGCACAGAACAGGAATGAATTTGTCATTTTTCTTCTTTCTCATAAACCTATGGCTTCCGAACCATTAAGAGTGCCTCCAAAGGCGTTTCGCAGCATGCTTCCTTGAGAAATTGATCGCTAGCTCAGATTAGGAATGAAATTCTCACGTTTCGTCTTTCTCCCGAACCGAGTTCTTCCAAACCAGTAGCAGTACATTAGGCTTTAGAAGTATGATTCCTTGAGAAATTTGTAACCAAAGCAGCTCAGCAATGAATTCCTCATTTTTCGTCTTTCTCATGAACCGATTTCTTCCAAACCAAAGCCCAATGACTTTTGGATGAGGAGTCTTTGAGACATTTGTCCTTAGCACGGATCAGTAATAAGTCAGTCATTTTTTTTCTCTTTCTCTGGAACTGATGTCTTCCAAACCATTGGCAGTGCATCCTAATTGCTTTCGAAGAATGATTAATTGAGAAATTGGTCCCCAGCAGAGAACAAGAATTAATTTCTCTTTTTCATCTTTCTCACGAACCGATCTCTTAGAAATCATGTCCAGTCTATCGTAATGGCTTTTTGAGCATGATTCCTTGAAATATTTATACCTAGCGCCGTCAGGAAGGAAATTCGCATTTCTCTTCTTTCTCATGACTCGATGTCTCCGAAACAATCAGCAGGGCATCTTCAGGGCTTTCAGAAGAGGAGTCTTAGGGACATGTGGCCCTAGGACAGATCAGGAACAAAATTCTCTTTTTCGTCTTTCTCACGAAACGATCACTTGCAAAGCATTAACAGTCTAACGTAATAGCTGGAGAAATTTGGCCCTAGCAGAGCTCAGAAATGAAATTCTCACCTTTCCTCTTGCACATGAACCGTTCTCTTCCAAATCAGTAGCACAACATGACTCCTTGTGACATTTGTCAGTAGCACAGCTCAGGAATGAATTAATAATTTTTCGTCTTTCTCATAAACCGATGTCTTCCAAAAAATGCCATTTGCAGTATGATGCTTTGAAACATTGATCTCTAGGACAAATCAGGAATGACATTCTCATTTGTTGGCCTTTCTCACGAACCGAGCTCGCTAAACCATTAAAAGTCCCTCCTCCTGTCTTCCAGGCGAGGTTTCCTTGAGACCTTTGTCCCTAGCACGGATCAATAATTAGCTGAGTTGTTTGTCTTTCTCCCCTACACTTCTCTTTGTAAACACTAGCAGTGCATTCTAATGACATTTAGATGAAGATTCCAAGAGAAATTTGTCATAGCACAAATCTGGACGGAATTTATCTTGTTTTGTCTTTCTAATAACAGGTCTCTTCCTAAACACTAGCTTTCTAATGGCTTTTAGATGAAGCTGCCTAGAGACCTGAGCCCCAAGCACATCACAGGACTCAATAGTTCTTGTTCCTCTTCACAGGGATGAGAAGCATCACCTGCTCCCCGGGAGCATAGGGGTGGGCACATGCTGAGCGGTCGTACCAGACCTTCTGCTTCCTCTGTGTCCTTGCTAGGTTTCTTCTAGCCAAGCCCATGAGCTCCACGAGCTTTTCCCAGGAAATCAGTACATACTCCACCATTGATGATCCCCCTGGAGAGGTCTACCCCTCCCACTCATCCCTCATGAAGTCTAGGGGTCCCCTGGCTCTCCTCCCATACAGCAACCCGAACGGGGAAAAGCTTGTGCATTCTTGGCGCACTACCCTCTTTGCGAACAGCAGGTGGGGTAAATAACTTGTCCCAGTCCTACGGGTACTGGACCATAATGGTTATCAGCAGCATCTTTAGGGTCCCATTCAACCTCTTCACCTGTTTCGCGTGAATCGAGCTCTCCGCAACCATTAGCAGTGCATCTTAATGGCTTCTACACAAAGATTCCTAGAGTAATTTGGTAATAGCACAACTCAGGAATGAAGACTCTCATTTTAAGTGTTTCTCCTTTAATGATGACTTCCAAACCACTAGCCGTTCATCCTAATGGCTTTTCAAGGATCATTCCTTGAGCATCATCTCCTTAGCACAGTCAGCAAGGAAATTCTCATTTGTCGTCTCTCACGATGCGATCTTGTCCCAATCAGGAGCAGTACACACTAGTGACTTTTCAAGCATGACTCCTTGTGAAATTTTTCACTAGCACAGCACAGGAATGAAATTCTCTTTCTTCATCTTTCTCACCTACCGACCTCTTCCAAACCACTAGCTGTGCAGCCTAAAGGTATTTAGATGAAGAATCCTTGAGACACGTGTCCCAAAGCCAGCTCAGGAATGAATTGCCTATTTTTAGTATTTCTCACCAACTGAGCGCTTCAAAAACCATTAACAATCAATGCTAACGACTTTTCAAGCATGAGTCCTTGAGAAATGTATCTGTAAGCACAGAACAGGAATGAATTTGTCATTTTTCTTCTTTCTCATAAACCTATGGCTTCCGAACCATTAAGAGTGCCTCCAAAGGCGTTTCGCAGCATGCTTCCTTGAGAAATTGATCACTAGCTCAGATTAGGAATGAAATTCTCACGTTTCGTCTTTCTCCCGAACCGAGTTCTTCCAAACCAGTAGCAGTACATTAGGCTTTAGAAGTATGATTCCTTGAGAAATTTGTAACCAAAGCAGCTCAGCAATGAATTCCTCATTTTTCGTCTTTCTCATGAACCGATTTCTTCCAAACCAAAGCCCAATGACTTTTGGATGAGGAGTCTTTGAGACATTTGTCCTTAGCACGGATCAGTAATAAGTCAGTCATTTTTTTTCTCTTTCTCTGGAACTGATGTCTTCCAAACCATTGGCAGTGCATCCTAATTGCTTTCGAAGCATGATTAATTGAGAAATTGGTCCCCAGCAGAGAACAAGAATTAATTTCTCTTTTTCATCTTTCTCACGAACCGATCTCTTAGAAATCATGTCCAGTCTATCGTAATGGCTTTTTGAGCATGATTCCTTGAAATATTTATACCTAGCGCCGTCAGGAAGGAAATTCGCATTTCTCTTCTTTCTCATGACTCGATGTCTCCGAAACAATCAGCAGGGCATCTTCAGGGCTTTCAGAAGAGGAGTCTTAGGGACATGTGGCCCTAGGACAGATCAGGAACAAAATTCTCTTTTTCGTCTTTCTCACGAAACGATCACTTGCAAAGCATTAACAGTCTAACGTAATAGCTGGAGAAATTTGGCCCTAGCAGAGCTCAGAAATGAAATTCTCACCTTTCCTCTTGCACATGAACCGTTCTCTTCCAAATCAGTAGCACAACATGACTCCTTGTGACATTTGTCAGTAGCACAGCTCAGGAATGAATTAATAATTTTTCGTCTTTCTCATAAACCGATGTCTTCCAAAAAATGCCATTTGCAGTATGATGCTTTGAAACATTGATCTCTAGGACAAATCAGGAATGACATTCTCATTTGTTGGCCTTTCTCACGAACCGAGCTCGCTAAACCATTAAAAGTCCCTCCTCCTGTCTTCCAGGCGAGGTTTCCTTGAGACCTTTGTCCCTAGCACGGATCAATAATTAGCTGAGTTGTTTGTCTTTCTCCCCTACACTTCTCTTTGTAAACACTAGCAGTGCATTCTAATGACATTTAGATGAAGATTCCAAGAGAAATTTGTCATAGCACAAATCTGGACGGAATTTATCTTGTTTTGTCTTTCTAATAACAGGTCTCTTCCTAAACACTAGCTTTCTAATGGCTTTTAGATGAAGCTGCCTAGAGACCTGAGCCCCAAGCACATCACAGGACTCAATAGTTCTTGTTCCTCTTCACAGGGATGAGAAGCATCACCTGCTCCCCGGGAGCATAGGGGTGGGCACATGCTGAGCGGTCGTACCAGACCTTCTGCTTCCTCTGTGTCCTTGCTAGGTTTCTTCTAGCCAAGCCCATGAGCTCCACGAGCTTTTCCCAGGAAATCAGTACATACTCCACCATTGATGATCCCCCTGGAGAGGTCTACCCCTCCCACTCATCCCTCATGAAGTCTAGGGGTCCCCTGGCTCTCCTCCCATACAGCAACCCGAACGGGGAAAAGCTTGTGCATTCTTGGCGCACTACCCTCTTTGCGAACAGCAGGTGGGGTAAATAACTTGTCCCAGTCCTACGGGTACTGGACCATAATGGTTATCAGCAGCATCTTTAGGGTCCCATTCAACCTCTTCACCTGTTTCGCGTGAATCGAGCTCTCCGCAACCATTAGCAGTGCATCTTAATGGCTTCTACACAAAGATTCCTAGAGTAATTTGGTAATAGCACAACTCAGGAATGAAGACTCTCATTTTAAGTGTTTCTCCTTTAATGATGACTTCCAAACCACTAGCCGTTCATCCTAATGGCTTTTCAAGGATCATTCCTTGAGCATCATCTCCTTAGCACAGTCAGCAAGGAAATTCTCATTTGTCGTCTCTCACGATGCGATCTTGTCCCAATCAGGAGCAGTACACACTAGTGACTTTTCAAGCATGACTCCTTGTGAAATTTTTCACTAGCACAGCACAGGAATGAAATTCTCTTTCTTCATCTTTCTCACCTACCGACCTCTTCCAAACCACTAGCTGTGCAGCCTAAAGGTATTTAGATGAAGAATCCTTGAGACACGTGTCCCAAAGCCAGCTCAGGAATGAATTGCCTATTTTTAGTATTTCTCACCAACTGAGCGCTTCAAAAACCATTAACAATCAATGCTAACGACTTTTCAAGCATGAGTCCTTGAGAAATGTATCTGTAAGCACAGAACAGGAATGAATTTGTCATTTTTCTTCTTTCTCATAAACCTATGGCTTCCGAACCATTAAGAGTGCCTCCAAAGGCGTTTCGCAGCATGCTTCCTTGAGAAATTGATCGCTAGCTCAGATTAGGAATGAAATTCTCACGTTTCGTCTTTCTCCCGAACCGAGTTCTTCCAAACCAGTAGCAGTACATTAGGCTTTAGAAGTATGATTCCTTGAGAAATTTGTAACCAAAGCAGCTCAGCAATGAATTCCTCATTTTTCGTCTTTCTCATGAACCGATTTCTTCCAAACCAAAGCCCAATGACTTTTGGATGAGGAGTCTTTGAGACATTTGTCCTTAGCACGGATCAGTAATAAGTCAGTCATTTTTTTTCTCTTTCTCTGGAACTGATGTCTTCCAAACCATTGGCAGTGCATCCTAATTGCTTTCGAAGAATGATTAATTGAGAAATTGGTCCCCAGCAGAGAACAAGAATTAATTTCTCTTTTTCATCTTTCTCACGAACCGATCTCTTAGAAATCATGTCCAGTCTATCGTAATGGCTTTTTGAGCATGATTCCTTGAAATATTTATACCTAGCGCCGTCAGGAAGGAAATTCGCATTTCTCTTCTTTCTCATGACTCGATGTCTCCGAAACAATCAGCAGGGCATCTTCAGGGCTTTCAGAAGAGGAGTCTTAGGGACATGTGGCCCTAGGACAGATCAGGAACAAAATTCTCTTTTTCGTCTTTCTCACGAAACGATCACTTGCAAAGCATTAACAGTCTAACGTAATAGCTGGAGAAATTTGGCCCTAGCAGAGCTCAGAAATGAAATTCTCACCTTTCCTCTTGCACATGAACCGTTCTCTTCCAAATCAGTAGCACAACATGACTCCTTGTGACATTTGTCAGTAGCACAGCTCAGGAATGAATTAATAATTTTTCGTCTTTCTCATAAACCGATGTCTTCCAAAAAATGCCATTTGCAGTATGATGCTTTGAAACATTGATCTCTAGGACAAATCAGGAATGACATTCTCATTTGTTGGCCTTTCTCACGAACCGAGCTCGCTAAACCATTAAAAGTCCCTCCTCCTGTCTTCCAGGCGAGGTTTCCTTGAGACCTTTGTCCCTAGCACGGATCAATAATTAGCTGAGTTGTTTGTCTTTCTCCCCTACACTTCTCTTTGTAAACACTAGCAGTGCATTCTAATGACATTTAGATGAAGATTCCAAGAGAAATTTGTCATAGCACAAATCTGGACGGAATTTATCTTGTTTTGTCTTTCTAATAACAGGTCTCTTCCTAAACACTAGCTTTCTAATGGCTTTTAGATGAAGCTGCCTAGAGACCTGAGCCCCAAGCACATCACAGGACTCAATAGTTCTTGTTCCTCTTCACAGGGATGAGAAGCATCACCTGCTCCCCGGGAGCATAGGGGTGGGCACATGCTGAGCGGTCGTACCAGACCTTCTGCTTCCTCTGTGTCCTTGCTAGGTTTCTTCTAGCCAAGCCCATGAGCTCCACGAGCTTTTCCCAGGAAATCAGTACATACTCCACCATTGATGATCCCCCTGGAGAGGTCTACCCCTCCCACTCAT